>NC_083115.1:34559618-34860451 GCF_949774975.1 Lagenorhynchus albirostris | reverse complement strand
ATATGGCAAGACAACCAAAAACAAAGTTAATAATAAGTCGGAAGAGTATATAACATATGACAAATGATTCATATCCTTAATAAACATGTGTAACTGCCCCCCCAAAAGAACAAAAGCCGCAATAGAAACATGGGGGAAACTACACTATTCCTACACATACATTAAAAAAATACAAATGGTCAATAAGTATTTGAAAAGATATTCAGCACTACCAGTAATAAATGAAAACAACAATAAAATGTTTTAATTTAAGAGATTGCCAAGGATTACAAATACTGATATTAAGGGGCACTGGTAGTTGTGTAAACTGAGGGTAATTTGGCCATGGTCCTTTGGCACAGAAAATTTCTTTCAAATAATTTATTCCGACCAAAGACTTGATCGACGGAACCCAGCTGCACATATAAACACACACACACGCGCATAAGAAAACAGTCACTGCATTTTTTGGAAACCGGTTAATTTTTTTTTTTTTTTTGAGAACTTTTTTTTTTTTTAGATGTTGGGGGTAGGAGTTTATTAATTAATTAATTTATTTTTGCTGTGTTGGGTCTGAGTTTCTGTGCAAGGGCTTTCTCTAGTGTGGCAAGCAGGGGACCACTCTTCACCGCGGTGCGCGGGCCTCTCACTATCGCGGCCTCTCTTGTTGCGGAGCACAGACGCGCAGGCTCAGTAGTTGTAGCTCACGGGCCTAGTTGCTCCGCGGCATGTGGGATCCTCCCAGACCAGGGCTCGAACCCGTGTCCCCTGCATTAGCAGGCAGATTCTCAACCACTGCGCCACCAGGGAAGCCCCCTGGAAACCGGTTAATTAAAAATAGCTGCTAGGGCTTCGCTGGTGGCGCAGTGGTTGGGAGTCCGCCTGCCGATGCAGGGGATGCGGGTTCGTGCCCCGGTCCGGGAGGATCCCGCATGCCACGGATAGGCTGGGCCCGTGAGCCATGGCCGCTGAGCCTGCGCGTCCAGAGCCTGTGCTCCACAACGGGAGAGGGCACGACAGTGAGAGGCCCGTGTACCGCAAAAAAAAAAAGCTGCTAAATGATGTTTAATGAATGATAAATGAGAAAGTCTGGTACAAAATGAATTAAAAATATGGGACTGTAGATGTATATGTGCATCGCGAAATATCTGAAAGGGCAGACACCAAAGAGTTAGCAGTGGTTACCTGTGCAAAGGTATAACACTTACCTATGGGAATTAATTTTAACTTTCTTTCTTGGCCTTTCTTTAGTCTCTGAAATTTTTTATAGGGATAGGAAAAACAACCAAACAGAAAAGTCTGTCCCCCTCCCTTCCTCCCTTTCTGGCTATCCTGAGATAATTTTATCTTAGAGAAGAGACTTGTTAACGCTACAGTATCTCATAACTTCTCATGACCTTACTGGAAGGTGAGTAAGAAAATTCTAGGCGAGAAATAATTTCTCAGGCCTTTTATTTTACTTATTTCTTAAGGCTTTGACTTTATATTGACAGTCAATATGAGGGAAGGGGACCTCTAAGGGAATGGAAACAAGACAATTTAAGGATGCCTGCCCTTTTGCTGAAGGTTGTGAGGTCAGTGTGATGATGACATTGGTCTCCCATTGATTGTGGGGCTATCAGGCTGATCTGGCCGGACAGATCTCCCTCTCTGCTTTACGCACACACTCAATAGAAAAGGACAGCCTTCCCGGGGACAGAAGTGTCCTATTTTTTTTTTTTTCAAGGGTAAAGGCAGTATCTTCACTCTCAAAAGGATTTATCATGCTAACTGATGCAGAAATGAAATGCTTTACCTGATCTAAACAACAACAAAAAACCATTATGTTAGAGTGTTAGTTATTGAAGTACAGGAAGACCAGTGAAAATTCTAAGTATATTTGTGTTTAATTAAAGCAATAAAATGATGAGATAATTCTCTGATGATAAAAGTAATTTTTTGGCTAATAACACTTGGATTGTATCAGCTTAATTTCTAGGACAGTAACTGAATCTTAACAGATGTTCAACAAATATCTGTTAAACTAACAAAAGTACGTGAGTATATTAATTATATAATTTGTATGTTTCCATGTGGGGAAAGATAAAGTCAAAGGGAGACATTTATGATAGTGGTACTGGTAGGTGTAAAGTGGGATGCTAACCACTAAATAGTCAAAACAGGAAATATGAAAAAAAGGGGAACATTTAAGGCTTTATTTAGTCTGATATTCAATTATATTCACTGATGGATCCTTAAAGAGAGTACAAGGCTCACAAATAATAGGGATGTGATCTCACATTAAAATGGTATTTTCCTTCCTAGTCACGCAATGTAAATAAAATTAACTGGTATCAGAGTTGATATTCAAAATATTTAACAACTGGTAGGACACAGGTACTTAAGATCAGAAAGGATGTCTGACCACACATCCACAGCACAGACACTGAACTCTGACCGTGCATAGTACATATCTATCCGTTTAGCATGTACTATAGTAAAAAAAAAAAAAAAAAAAAAATCCCATACAAGTACATATGCTTAATTTCTTACATCCCATTTGTGACCGGTGCGTTTCAGAAACCATTTAAAATTCTTCAGCAGCACGCTGCTGACAAGTACAAGTAATGTATACAGTAACCCGAAGAGATGCTCTTAATGGCTGGATAGTTTTTAGCTGAATACTAGAAATCTGTCTGTGAACACAGATTTTTGTTGTGACCTTCCTCGTGTCCCTCGAGTGTTATGGAACGGCACAGCAGGACATCATTAGTGTGTGATCTCGGCCAAGTGGCAACCCCTTTGGTACCTGGTTTGACCACTTTTACAAGGAGGGAGTTAACTTAGATTGAAAAAAGACAGAAAGGTTTCATCTGGCGTTCATCTCTGATGGACAGTGGCTGTACGAAGCCCTGTGATGACGATAACGAGGCTGTGTGCAGGTTTAGTGGGAAAGGGTGCCCGGATTCATTAGCAATGTCGACCACGGTCAAAGAATCGGAAGTCACAGTACTCCACATGCCACCGAGTTGCCAGCCCTGACTCAATTATCTCTAAAGTTCCTCCCTTCATGCTCTAAAAGTCTATTTTCCTCTTAAATGACGTGACTCAAAATGGTTATTTCACTTTCCAAAGGACATCATTTATAACTAAGGAGTACTGTAGTTAATGATAGAAACTGGCTCACCACAAAAGCGTCATACCATTCTACAGACAGCCCTGTGATGCTCTTATTCAGCTGTAGAATTTCATGGGGCATCACACATCACTTTGTACACCTGAGGATGCATCACTGGCTGTTGTTCTTGTTGGCAAAACACACAGCCTGTGATTTATCTCAGTGGACACCATTTGCACTTCGATGCGGCGGGCCTTGCCCTACACTTAGAAGCAGATCAAGGTCAGATGTGGTCATTTCTGACACTTGAATAAGCAACTTTCCAATAGTGTGAACGCTCATCTATGCTCTGAAACAGTTAGAGGAAAGGCATATTTACAACTTCTATTAGCAGCTCCCATCATTTGGGTGACAAAAACCATGATCGATACCACGTCGGAAAAGCTGGCAAACCCACACAGAGGAGCGCGTGTGATCCAGCCGTTGTTTTATGGACGGTCGGTTCTCTGGAGAGTTTCCTGAGTGCAAGAGGATGGCCCTGAGCGATGGGTTTTACATTTAGACAGCCGAGCTGGCTGAAAGACGGTAACATCGCAAGGAGCAGAGAGCTTCCTATCGACTGCCCTGAAGGAGATTCCTGCACAGAGTTCATTCCGCCTACAAGCGCATCAATTATCTCCTGGACATGAAATGCCACAGAGCTGCCCATATCTCACGAGGGACAGATCCGACACACACAGACACTCCACTGTGTGTCCAAGACAGACCTCGTGCCTCATGCAAAGGCAGCTTTTCCATCTATCTACGTATGATGGAAATTACTTAAAATACTCTGCGATTTATCATATATCAGTACCAGCCCCTCCCCCATGACATATAACCTCCAAATACACACCTTGACCAAACAAATAGAGTTCTAGAAATGTGTTCTTACCTATAAAATACGACAGAAGTATTGCCAGGAGCACTGAGACCCCTACAGCACACAGGGCGGTGCATTTCCAGCTACAGTACTTTGAAGACTTCTTGAATTTAAAAGCACTTCTTGATAGGGTGTTTCTAGGTAGTGGCCGAGTAGGTGGCGAGTAAACAGAGCCAGATGCCATTGTGTATCCTGGGGTTGCAGTACTGAACAGTGGCGTTGTCCCTGTTCCTGTTTTGAATAGGAAATGCCTGCGGGATGGGAAAAAAATCATAATAAGATACAAATAGATTAAAATGTGAGAGACAGAGACGGCGAGGCATGAGCTCTCCTCTCTTTCTCTCTCTCTCTGGCTTTAAAATCATTTACTGCATATAATTCAAAAAATGAGAAATTAAGAAAGTATTTTAACCAGAAAACCCAACTCAGAAAAATGACTCCGGGATGAAAGAGACTGGTTTGTAATGAACACAGGAGGATTTACGCACACAAATGATTACCGCCCTTTCAAGTAGGTGTCTTGGGAGACCGCAGAGCTGTTCTAATCGTACCATTTCCTGCACAAAACCATTTCGGAAGTTCCCTTTATGAACTGCCTTCAGAACATCTTCACATTTCACTTAAGAAAAGTAATTATATTACTTTATAGCTACGCGTGGATTTGCTCTATTTGAGAATATGTACTCCTACAAACACAAGCACACCCGATCACGTGGTACAGACTGATTTCTTTTCTGGACGTGTGTGCGAACTTCCTTATCCTTCCCCTCCCCAATAAAGGGTACCGTCAAGCCTGGCCACAGGCAGCGGGTCAGTTCTCCAGGGGGGCAAACTAATCTTATCTTTCGCTTATGTCAAACATAACCAGGAAAGTAAACCTGCTGGAGGGAGGGATAGAGAAAGAAAGGACTCACAGAACACTTTCTAAAACGAGCCTAAATAAATGAAGAGGTTAGTGAAGCAAGTTGTTAGATCAACTACAGAAAGATTCCCTAATGACTTGAGCCAAACGACAGGGGGGTAAACTGCCTCTAAGAAGCGGTCTGCTCTCTTACCTTGAAAATGTTTAAGCAGAAATTTGAACGATCACACGACAGGAGTGCTGTATAGGGAATTCTTTAGGAAAGATGACTCGTTTTAAGATTTCTATTAACAATAAAAGTCCCCAAATTTAGAAAAAAGCACCATGTTTTTCATGGATTACATTTCATATTATGCTAGTATCTGATTGTGTATTTAGTTTGTGTCCCAATATTTACTATCATTTTCCCTAATAACACATCCAATTAAGTCAACAGACTACTCTCTCTTTTCTATGCAGGAGGCTATAGGAAATACGCTGGAATATTCCACCACGGTACAATACAGTCTTTATGCAAGATGATTTTAGATGGGTCACAGCTGACTATTTTAAATTGTAATACAATGTACCTATTTTAATGGGTATTAGAAAATACACTGAGTATATCAAACAAGTTAAGGGGTTAAAAGGACAGAACTTGGAAGCTAGATTGCTGAGGTTCAAATCCTGCTTTACTACTAGGTATGTGTCTTTGGGCAAGACAGCTAACCCCTGTCTGTGTTCTGGTTTCTTAATCTGGAAAATACAGATAGTAATAGTATCTTCCTGTCGGGGTTGTTATGAGGCTTATATGAGTTAATACTTACTGTAGTGTACTTGGAATACAGTAAGCACCATGTGCTTCAGAAATGAAAAAATCAAAGTCATAATTGTACAAATATTATTGTTTATGAAAGGCTAACCAGGTATTTAAGTTACAGAGTCCATTTCCAGAAAATTATTAAGTGAATAATAGTGTAGCTGGTGTACAGATATGGTAAAAGTCATGAAAGTTTGCCTGACAGGTATAGTGGAAAAAATTCTAGGTTAGAAATCAGAAGATTGAGGTTTAAGTTCCTGGTCTAACATTTCCTCCTTTTATGATCCTATTTTCATCTGTAAAATGATTTACTTATCTCACAGGGTTGTAAACCAGTTAATGCATCTAAAAATGCTTTGTCAACCACAAAATTAGAACAGATGCAAATGATAAGTAACTACTTCTGTAAATTATACTAGCGACTGTGTTGTGAATCCATTTTCCCCCACGGAACAACTTTACAAAACAAATTTTAAAGTTTATAACCTTAATTAAGTGGTATGTTGGAAGCAGTACTGTTAGCACCTACTACCATATTTATATTCAGCATAAGTATTAAGAATGTGGGCTCTGGATCCGGACTGTCTGGGTTCAAATCCAGACTTCACCTATAACTATCTGCACGAAGTTTCTAAGTGGCTCAAATCTTCTGTGTCTTGGTTTTATCATCCATTAAATGGGAATACTGGTAGTACCTACTGCATAGGCATTTTATGAGATTAAATGAAGTAACCTACGTGATGTGCTTACATCTAGCACCAGGGAAGTGCCGAATAAGCATTAGCTAGTTTTCTTCCCAAATTCACTCACTGGAATCTATATTCCAAAAGACCCAGAAGTATCGCTTGAAGACTTTCAATCCCAAATCAGAATACAACACCCGCACAAGCAATGTCTACAAAAGGCATTCCCTGGTTTACAAATTTGACAGACATGGGAGGGCACATACGCTGGAGAAGATGGAGTGCGTGGTACCAGGGAGGGCCCCGATCGTCCAGCAGGGGCAGGCAAGCTTCTTCTGAAAGGGACCTAACAGTCGTGATTTGAAGCTTTTCTGGCCATACCGTCGCAGCTCTGCTTCTACAGTGACGGCGGCCACAGACGACACCTGCTTGATTGTGGCTGTATTCAAAGAACATTTATTTACGGACATCGGAATTCTCATTTCATGTCATTTTCCCAGGTCATAAAATATTCTTCTGCTTTTGACTTTTTTCAATCACTTAAAGATGGAAAAATCGTTCTTAGCTCATGATCACTACGAAAACAGGTGACAGGTTGGATGTGGCCTGAGAGCTGCAGCTGACCCCCTGATCAAGGCTCTCACTTTCTTCAGGGTTATACATGAAGAGTGAGTGAGCAAGGGTCCCAGCGGCCCACAGGAACAGACTACTTCCTCCCTGCAGGTGGAAAGGAGTAACAAAACGCATTCTGAAGGATACATACCCACCCCTCTTGGAGAAGGAGAAGGTGAGGCACGAAAGATAATGGAACCAGACAGATCCTACTGAAGCCCCGTTCCCTTTACTTTCCATCATATCATCACGCTTATTTCCCTCACAGCGCTTATTACAGTCAGTTCCTATCTTGGCCATCTGTTTACTTGGGCGGCGGGTTAAGTTTTTTTAATGCTATTTTAAATGTGCATTTTTCCTCCTTAAATCTCCCCCACTTTTTGTCTTCGCGCTTCCTCCCCTTTCTCAATTCCAGCAGCTGCCTTGTTGCACTGCCCCCAGGAGAGACGAGACAGGACAAGAAGTAGAAACAGCCTGAGTGTCCTGCCGGTTTCCCAAAGCCCAGTCTACTGGGTGAAATGGGGTGGACTGGGGTATAACCAGAACGTTTGGGAGAAACGCAGTGTGACGTAAAATAGGGGTTTCTCTCCAGGTGGGGGGCAGGAAGAGAACCCTCGGGGAGCTGATGAGAGCGGAGGGCTCCCCAGGGCCCAGTGGGACAAGCCCGCCCGGGGGAGGGCTAGGAGGGAGGCGGGGACTGAGGGTCTCCAGGGAAGCCTGAGGCTCTCTCTATACCTCGACGGAGGGTACGGAAAGGGCAGAGCGAGCGACCCGATGAAGCCAGGCACCCCGAAACAAGCAGCATGTGAGCAGCGACCAGTATGCAGGCCCGTGGCCAAAGACAGACGCCCTTGCCTTGGTCTTTGGTACCATGAAGAACCTCTGGGTGGGGTGAAGTAGAGAGCATCTGGATATAACCAGAACGTCGGAAAGAAATCAAGTTTAGGAGGTAAAGATTCCCCTTAGACCAGACAATTTTCCCATCACGCATGAGGAAGAGGGAAATGGGGGAGAAGGCGCTGAGAGCAGAGGATTCGCTGTGCCTGGAGAAAGAAGCGGAGGCCAGGGAGCGGATCGGCAGCCCCGAGAATGGAAGACACGTGTCCTCAGACCTCAGACAGAGACCGGCAGAGGTCACAGGGTGCCCAAGAGAAAACTAGTGGGTGGAGGGTTGAGGTGATGAAGTTGTGGAGACCCTCCCTGGGATTTCTGCATCTTAGCGTGATTCACAGGAAGCAGAGTGACCTCTACGGCTTCAAGAGTAGCAGAGAAACTGGACCAAAGCGGCCTGCGCAGACAGGATCGCAGCTGTCGCGGCAGCAACACTGTGCCTGATAATGAGGAAACGGCATGAAGACTCAAGCACCTGGGACTCCCTGCTGTACTCACAGCATCGCGACGGGGTGGGGTGGGAGACGGAGAGACCGAAATCACCCGAGCCAAGTTCCCAGGGATGAGAGTTTCAAATAAAATCGAGACGGAAATATAAAAACATGAAGTTGTTTGTCTAGTATCCTCAACTGATGGATATGAATGGTATACCCACTGCCCAAACCTCTGGTCTGTCTTCTCCAGTTAGAATGTAAACTCCCCAAAGCCTCATTCGCCTCTAAGTATTTTCAGGACTTAGAAAGTTCCTGGTACATAACTGTTGCTCCGTAAATCCTGTAAAATAAATAAAATGGTGACTATTGTGCCGATGTGGGCAGTGAGTCTAACAGAAATTAAGCACCTTTTGGACAAAGACCCACAGCTAATAAACAAATGATGGAATAAAAATAAATAAAAGTTGGAAATTATAGCAAAACCCGAACCTGGAAAACGTGTCAGAGCCTTATTCAGAGCGCTTTGGGTCATTTCTCGACGGGAAATGGGGTTTGAACCTCAGCCTATGGACCATGGAAGATTATGACCTTAGCCTTAACACTGAAAACATGGCTCGGGACAAGGAGTTAGACACATGCTGACTTCAAATTAGACATCCCTTTTCTAGTTTCCAAAATTTGTGGTATCAATACATGATGTCCATCTGCTTTGGTGATCCTGGCAAGGAACTCTTTCAAGAACTAGGCTTCAACGACTATGAAATTATTATTTTTCTTAAAGCAAAATGCAACTGTGAGATATTGTTGAAGACAAAGATATATTACTCAAAAATACACTGCTCATCAAGGTTAGTAGAACTGAAGACTCTTTACTTTCAAAGAGTTTCTAACTGTATTTATTTTTAAATAAATTTAGGACTGTACTGTTTATATTGTCATACAGTCTTTTAGTTTATTTTGTAAAACTCAAGTAATTTATTTATTTTCTGGCTGTGCTGCACGGCATGCAGGATCTCAGTTCCACGACCAGGGATCGAACCTGTGCCCCCTGCAGTGGAAGCACGGAGTCTGTACCACTGGACCACCAGGGAAGTCCCCTAACTTATTTAATAAATAAATTTACTTTTGTCGCTGCAAGAGAAAATAGAATTTGACTGTTTTGGGGGTTATTTTGGCCACTGACTTTAAAGGTCTGAAGTGCATTTCCCCTTCCTCTGTCTAAATGACTAACCATGTTGGGAGTGGCATCATATTAGTGCATAGTAAATAAAGAAACATTATAAAACACTGAAAGAGAAACCAAATCACCCTCAATTATATTTTAGAATGACTGGCCTTCAATATTTTCAGATGGCTTTCTAGGGTGTAAGTATAGAAAGAATTCGTAAAGACTGCTTAAATCGATGTATTTTGAAACCACTTACAAATGATGGCATTCATGTGAGGATGATTCCTTTAAGAATCATTACAGCCTCAAAATAGATATGTTAAAATACACATGGAAAAACCTCTCAGACATTAACTAGACTAGTAGAAAAGGTCTATGTCAACCTACTTTCTATAGAGAACACTTGGTTTCAGATTTGGTAGGAATCTGTCCATTTTTAGGTTCAGACAGGATGCCGTCTTTCCAAAGTCAACAATGTCCTTTCCACTGCAATACAGAAATTACCACACACTGACAAGTGTATTTTGTGACTTACCTGTATCTTTAAGCCCAGGATTTTAAAAAAACTGTTTCAAGCTCGAACACAATGCTTAGTTTAGGTCTAGAATTCCACAAATATTTAATAAATGAACAGATAAATGAATACTGGAATTCAGCTACATGAAAAGTATACAAGGAGTTTCCAGACAATTCTTTTATCACCTAATTCTCTCTAAGGCACCTACTCCTGTGTGTCATGATGGTCTTTCCCACCCTGTGACTCTTCACCCGTCACACAGCCTTGGGAATATGCTTCTCACAAATCAAAAATTCTGCAAAAATTACTGTCAAAAACATATGCTTTTGACCCGGCATCCACATGAGGTTTGGAGAACAAAGACAGGGTTTTCTTTCCTTCTCAGACCATATTTGGGAATGAAACAAGTGGATCCTGTGAGAATATGCCCCATTGTATTCGGCGATAAAGCAGAAGCAGGAGCAGTTTCCTTGTAACGCAGGGCATACCAGAGCAGTCTGAGCTTGTTCTGATGTTCCTAATGATGCCCTGCACGGCACCTGTCTCCAGTTCCTCTGCCATTTGTGCCACCATTTTCACTCTGGTGACAAATGAGAGATGCACACTTGAAGAGAAACTATCGGAGACTGGGAGGGGGAAAATCAATTTCAAAGCCCCAAAGGCAGCCGGTGCAGAAGGTCACCGAACACTAACAGTTGCTTTGTGGCTTTGGAACCTTGACGGGGGATTCTATTAACAACAACAAACAGACAAGCACTGTGGAACCGAGTGGCACCATTAACTGTAACGCCGTGAGGCAGCGAAAACATAAATGGGGAGAATCACTCAGTATTAAGCACAATTAATAGTTGCTCGTTTTTCCTCTGAAGTTGAAAGATCCGTTTCTTTGTTGATCTGCCTTCACACCAGCCTTTTCATTTCAGCTTTCCGCCTTTGGTTCTAGCATATATTTCTAACTGACTCTGTGATGGCGCTTTCTCTGGGCCACAAATTTTAAATTACTATCTAAAAAACGACATAGATGAACTTACTTACAAAGCAGAAAGAGACTCACAGACTTAGAAAACAAATTTATGGTTACCAAAGGGGAAAGCTGGGGGAGCGATAAATTAGGGGATTGGGATTAACATATACACACTACTATATACAAAACAGATCATCAACAAGGACCTACTGCAGAGCACAGGGAACTACACTCAATACTCTGTAATAACTTATAGGGAAAAGAATCTGAAAAAGAATAGATACATGTATATGTATAACTGAATCACTTTGCTGTACACCTGCAACTAACACAATATTGTAAATTAACTACACTCCAATATAAAATAAAAAATAAAAAAGGAAATTAGTAGGGACACAGACTGAATCTCCTTGTCCTTCTTGCTGTCTCCATTCCCACCTTTTGGTCACCGTCGGTAACTCTGTCCTTAATGTTTCTCTAACTGAGGAATTTAGGGGTAATTTTCAATTACCATTCTTTTCTGCCTGCCCCCTCCTCCCAACCAGTATTCAACCAGTCAGAGAATCTTGCATTCTTTCCTTTACAGCATTTCTCCTTTGCTTTTTTCTCTTTCATTCTTTTCTTTTCTTTTCTTTTGCCAGGGTGGAGAAGTTTTTCTGAGTTCTTATACCTCAACTTCCTCTTTTTAATTTGTTTGGCAAACACCAAGAATGGGCACAGTAACATTTTCATTTCACATTTCCTTCTACTCTCAAGTGAAATGTCACGTTTTAAGTACGGAACCTGCACAATACACTGAATTACTTCTATGTGTCCAGTCATAACTTCTATCTACCTTTACCTCAGACCACTTACAATTGCTTTTTCTTGCTGTTTTCCTCAATCTCTCAGCAGGTACACTTTGTTCCTTGGTAACTCTTCACTTTTGATTGTTTTTGTCTTCCAAAGTAATCACCACAAAACTTACTATTGTTAAGATTTTTAGTGGAAAAATAATCAGATTTTTGGAGTAAATGTGCCTTTCTATATTATATGTCATATCAATTTATTCACTGCTCATTTTATAAGATCCTAACATCAAGTACAAAATTAAACAACTTATAAAATACAATTAAACTGTAAGCTTACAAGCGTCACCAGGAAACAAACAGGTTAATATTAGTCTTTTGTTCAGAAGCTTAACATAATCATGATACTCCTCTAAACTCAAGAACATGGTTTAATAAGTCAGAAATTATAGGAACCAAACGAGAAGCATCCCTGGAAAATGTGTTAGAGCATCATGTAAAGCCGTGTGAGTCATTTCCTCAGTGGGACATTAGGATAGAAGATAAAAGTCAAAAAGAAAGTGTGCAACCACTGAATGAAATTTTAATTAGATTAACTTCATAATTGGTTATCTTCATAGAAAAGAAGGTTTTTTATTTCTTCCATGTTTTATACAGTATTAAAAACCTTTTGAGAGATGAGCAAACAAAGCAAATGATTAGGATGAAAAGAGAATAGTAGTGAGTGTTCAGTTCCTGTCCCTAAGGCACAGCTGAAACCTTCACTGGTGACACACAGACACCTGGAAAGCTATTTCTATTGTCTAAAACCTGATACATCTTACGGGGAGAAAGGCTCCATTGCACAGGAAGTGATGCTTTCTTCCTCTTCTTATAGTCTTTGTTGAATAGAGAGAGTAATTTACATCAAACTGAACGTGAACTGTTTAAATGTCTTGATGCCTTGCCTTCTAGTTAGGTTTCTAAGCAAATATATAAACATTTTACCTATAACACAGACTGCTTGCTGCAGGTTGGATGCTCTGATTTCAAAGACAATGTGCCGGTAAGAAGACAGACCGGCGGTATTTGGCCAGATTCGCCACACTTTCAGAATCCGAAGTCCTCACTTAAGAGCTAAGGACGGGCGTCCCTGGCGGCGCAGCGGTTGGGAGCCCGCCTGCCGATGCAGGGGACGCGGGTTCGCGCCCCGGTCCGGGAGGAGCCCACGTGCCGCGGAGCGGCTGGGCCCGTGAGCCGTGGCCGCTGAGCCTGCGCGTCCGGAGCCTGTGCTCCGCAGCGGGAGAGGCCGCGGCAGGGAGAGGCCCGCGTACCGCAAAAAAAAAAAGAGCTAAGGAAATTTTAAGTTATAGGTTCTTTTTCCTTCTGGCAAAATATAACTTTCTGGATTTAAGAGGCTTATTAAAGGTCTCATAAGATTTCCTCAACATCAAACAGCTCTTCTGAAATGACATTTTCAGATTTAAAGCAAATGAATCCCACACTTGTGGACTCAATTTACCTGGTGATATATGAAGGCTAAAATTAACTACTGAGTTCAAAATAGTTTTAGTCACTTGATGATGCCCAAACAATGGATAGTTTGCCTGGAATTCATTTTAAGATAAAATACTTTCTAAAAATTTTCAAAATAGACAAAATTTAATTATTGTGTTATCTTTCATATTGCCCATTATCACTCACTTAATTACCTGTAATCTATCATTGAGAGTATATACATTAAATATTGCTTGAGTTAAAACAGACCCAAATATTTGTCAGTATTTATTTATTTATAAATTTATTTATTTCATTTATTTATTTTTGGCTGCTTTGGTTCTTCATTGCTGTGTGCAGCTTTCTCTAGTTGTGTCACACAGGCTCAGTAGTTGTGGCTTGCGGGCTTAGTTGCTCCGCGGCATGTGGGATCTTCCCGGACCAGGGCTCAAACCCGTGTCCCCTGCATTGGCAGGCGGATTCTTAACCACTGCACCACCTAGGGGAGCCCTGTCTGTATATATTTATAAGAAATGATAAAACTGAAAGATGATATTAACTATTGTCTGAGCACTTTGAACCTTAAAACCTGTGCTTCATTATCACAGTCTTCAGAATTTTCACTATCAAATTCTGACTTTTCAATTCCAAAGCCAAGTGGATTATCTGCTAAATATATACTTAGCAGCATTTGGTAACTGATTAAAAGGCTTGAAAAAGCAGTTTATTTAAGTGGTGTGCTTTAGGATAATGATGCAAGCAAATATAAAATTTTGGGCAGCTATGAAACAGAAAACTAAAGAAAGCAAGCGCGTGTAGAAAATCAGCTGTTTCTATTCAAGGCTGGGTTCCTATTGGTCTTCCTTACCTTTCAGCGACTGATTCTCAATAGATATCCAGAGACATCTGCAATTACTCACTGTGCTTAAATACCTAGCTGTTTGGAAAGAAACCTCCATCAGTCAAGGATGATGGCCCCAAGCAGTTCCGTGACGATTCCGGAACTAAGAGATTGCGGAGGCTGCTACGAATTTTCAGGGAGAAGCCTACCCACACTAACATCTGCGTGAGACTGCAAAAAGTGTTCTGCAGTCACCTATCTTTCTCATGGAAACGGGTCCATCAGACTGATGACGGACTCACAGATTTTGGTAGGGCCTTGTGAACTTACATACTCAAGGGTCAGGCCACCAACATGAGGAGGAAGGTACTTCGAGACTAGTACATACATTAAAGCAATGGTTCTCAAACTTCAGTTTATATCAGAATCCCTTGGCAGACTTGTTAGAAGAGGTCTGGGGTGCAACGCCAGCAGCTAATGCAGCTGGTCCAGGGACCACGTTTTATTCAAGACTCCCATCCAGATTGTACAACAAAACAGAAAGTCAGTTCAAGACTCCTGCTTAGACAGTCACTGCTGCTAGCTCACTTCAAGTAGTCAATTTAGAGCTCACTTCAAGAGTCACTGCTGCTAGCTCACTTCAAGTAGTCAATTTAATTTGTACAATACGAGGCCCAATCCATCTGATCTCAGAATCAAATGGTTTAGATATTTCACTGCTTTGTGTCATTTCACTCAATTCCTTACTTCCAATACCCCCCCTTCATTGTTCCTCCCTTTCAGTTTCACCTGTTTGTTAAGAAATTGGTTGCTTCATCCTTTTTAATCTCATTGCTACTTTTAAATGTCTACCATGTTTATTGGCCTTTACTTTATCTCTAAATTAGACACCAGTATCCATTCTCTCCTGGCTCTTCCGTTTCCTAGAGGTATCTATATTTCCATGTGCTTATCAAACATTCAGCAATATACTACCTTATTTCACAAGTACCTTCTTTTAGGGAGTTCTTTCCTTTTCTCTTTGAACTTGACACTTGGACTTGTGAGTCATGTAGAAGGCTAGCTGATAATTCACTTTGGGTATTTACAGCTTCCCAAAAGGTTTCACTACTTTTCTTCATAGACATGATGCTATTTCTCTACTCTTAACCTTTTTGGTTGGAATTGTTTTTATATATTCTTTTTTTCCTCTAAAAACTTTGCTTCAATGTATTACCTGGATTAAAATCTATCTAGGAAAGAAACAGCTATCTCTACTCATTCTCTTTATCTATTAGAAGAGACTTCTGGAAAACTCAGTTCTAAACATTTAAAAAGCACTGTATACACACACACAAACATAACCTCCTTACTCCTTTACACATCTGCTGCTTTGAGGGGAAGGAAAAAAATAAGAGTATTTTCCCACACAACATGCCTTCTCCCTAAGTCTTCTCCTTTGAAGCAGCTGAGGACAAAGCAGTGACAATCGAGGTGCTGCCCCCAGCACTGGCCACGGCGGGTGCCCCACCACACACACCCTGACAAAGGCTGCAGCAGTGGTAGCTTCTGATCCACAGAGCTACATGATGAAAAAAAGTTGTTTCCCTGAAGTTCAGAGGTAGCAGAAATCCCCCACTGAATCCTCATTATTACAGGTGAAGTTTTTTCTTTCATCCTTTACATATTATATTAAAACATGCTTTCAAGGGTGGGAGTGAGAGAACCAGTGAAGAGTAGTACTTAACTGGTAGAAGGAAAGTAAAAAGTATTTGGAGGACTAGTGTTTAACTAACTTCTTCAATAACCACTATGGTAGCGGCAGCCCTGGCCAAAAGCTTTAACTAAGAATAAAAAATTATCAAACGGGACCTAAAACCGGAAGAGGCTTGTCTCAAGCGGAGATTAAAAAGGTGAAACAGTTAAGAAAAATAAAATTTACCTCGAGTGAGTTAATGATAAACTGAACCTCAATATTTTTTCACTTTGCATTTTGATCATTTAATTTCTGCTAATTTTTAAATAGGACGAGTCTAGAAAAGGCGATGTGTGCATGTGTGTGGGTGTGTGTGTAAATTTTCTAAGAATTGGACAGGGCTCGTTCAAAATGGATTAATTGGGAGTTCCCTGGTGGAACAGTGGCTAAGAATCTGCCTGCCAATGCAGGGGACATGGGTTTGATCCCTGGTCCGGGAAGATCCCATATGCCGCAGGGCAACTAAACTCGTGCGCCACAACTACTGAGCCCGAGCACTGCAACTTCTGAAGCCTGTGTGCCTACAGACCGTGCTCCGCAACAAGAGAAGCCACTGCAATGAGAAGACCGCACACTGCAAAGAAGAGTAGCCCCTGCTCGCCGCAACTAGAGAAAGCCTGCACGCAGCAACGAAGACTCAACGCAGCCCCCCCCCAAAAAAGTGTACTTTCTAAAAAAACCCCAAAAAACAAAATGGACTAATTATTTTGATTCTAATAAGGTATTATTATTATAAATCTAATTGAAAATGCTTTATAGTATAATATACTGTGCATCCCTGAATTGCAAAAAAAGGAAATATTTTAGACTCCTACTAATTAAAATGCCTCTTCTTGTACTACCTTTAAATTAATTATGGTATGCATTTAAAGAAAAATATTCTAAATAAGAAAATTAAACATCCTCCAAGTGAGTAATCAGCATTAGAATGTAAATTACATATTTTGACATAAAAACAGAAAAGTATGTGATGATTCTAGCTGTGACACAGTGAGTTAGTGAGGCTGATAAACTATTTCATGCTGATAGCATGTTGTGTTCTCAAATCTATTACACTTTTGAATTGATGTGCTATTATCTTTGGACAACTTTCACACTAGGAGGTGATCCCAGCAAGAAAAATGTCTTAAATGAAAAGCTTATAAACAAGATACATTTCACTGCTGTCACCTGAATTAATATGAGCTATTAGTGGTTGTACAAGAGGTTTGAGAAAAAAATTGTTTTATAATATTTTACAAAAAATTGCAGTATGAATGTATTAATAATTATACATTTTAGCAATTGCCTCTGTATCAATTTATAATCATACTGAATGTACAACAGGTACGTGGTAAGTACAGCATTATGTGTTAACTGATCTCTGAAAATTGGGAGGCAAAATTCTAGACAGTATTAAGGTGATTTGTGGGAAATATATTTTAGTGAATTCTCTACTGTCTTATACGTTCACTTTTCAGTCTTAAGCAAGAGACATAAAATATAAAATTTAAGTATAACCACAGTTGTAAAAAATAAATAGGTCTACAATAGGAGGCAAAGTATTTTTATTATGACTTGTTTTAACTTAGACATGTTTATAATCAAGTAACAAGTCATGTTATACAGTTTGCTTGGGAGCATCAAGAACTGAACAACCAGATTAAATATGCAGACTTTTTTTTAACCATTATCAAGATGGCTAAAATAGTTTAATAGTCTTTGTTATATTTTAGTTATTTTAACTGTGTAGCCATGGTATCAAATGCCCAAATCTATATTAGATATTTTCCTACATGTTTTAAGATATCAATTACACTGGGCTTCCCTGGTGGCGCAGTGGTTGAGAGTCCGCCTGCCGATGCAGGGGACACGGGTTCGTGCCCCGGTCCGGGAAGATCCCACATGCCGCGGAGCGGCTGGGCCCGTGAGCCACGGCCGCTGAGCCTGCGCGTCCGGAGCCTGTGCTCCGCAGCGGGAGAGGCCACAACAGTGAGAGGCCGCGTACCGCAAAAAAAGAAAAAATAAATAAATTAAAAGATATCAATTACACTACTGTTGGCAATTATTACATACTAAATATATTAAAATTAAGATGGAAATGAAAAAGATCTTAAAATTCCTATGTGCTGGGCTTCCCTGGTGGTGCAGTGGTTGAGAATCTGCCTGCCAATGCAGGGGACGCGGGTTCGAGCCCTGGTCTGGGAGGATCCCACATGCCGCGGAGCAACTGGGCCCATGAGCCACAACTACTGAGCCTGTGCGTCTGGAGTCTGTGCTCCGCAACAAGAGAGGCCGCGACAGTGAGAGGCCCGCGCACAGTGATGAAGAGCGGCCCCCGCTCGCCGCAACTACAGAAAGCCCTCGCACAGAAACGAAGACCCAACACAGCCAAAAATAAATAAATAAATTTATTAAAAAGAAAAAATCCTATGTGCTATTTGAACAAGATTTAATCTACTTAATTATTAATTCATTTAATTATTGATGGCTTAAAATTGCTCAGCAAAGCTCTTTCTATACATTTGAGAAGGAAGTGTGAATATAGGTAAAGAGAAGAATTTCAGGTGTCGATGTAAGTTGATGAAGAATAAAAGAATTCCAGGGTTGTTAAGAGATGTTGAAGGTATCCTAATCAATCAGATGTGTGACAGTGAACAAGAAGGATTTAACAAAACAAAACAGAAAACAACCAGTGCAAAGAGTGGTGAGTGGTTTAAATTAGGCTGATTGAGGACCTATTTACTGTGTACAAAGAAAAAATCATGTAATTTAAACTTCATAAAATCTCCACTCTGTGTGATTGTAAACTGCTTTTTTTTTAAGATGAGAAAACTGAGTCTTAACTTGGCAAAGTTAGTACAGGGGCAAAGTCATGACTTTTTGTCCTTAAAACTTACGTTTTTAACCAGCTCTGTAATACAGTAGTAGTCGCCGAATGAGCTGTGTATCTTAATGCATGTGTAAAGCACCCTTCTATCTGCATTTATCTCGTATTTAAAAAATAAGATACCAGGCTTTTACGATATTGAATACACGGATGACTGTGGAGCTTACAGCCAGTCCTTTTGTTGGAAAGTCATTAATGTTCATGAGGTATCCTGAGACAGAGAAAAGAGCTCACCAAGAGGAGGGGTTACCAGTAACGTCCTCACCTTTTAGTTTTTGCAGCTTGTGTGTGATTAATTCAATACAAAATTCTTCACTCATTCTTTGGGATGAGTAGTGGAGTGATCTTGAAAATCTTTTTTAACCACTTAAAGGTTATCCAGCGAGCTCATGGCAAAGTACTCCCAAAGAGTTATAAACCATAAAAATGGGTTAAATATATAAAATGGGTCCAAATTTGCTGAACTTTTCGGTGATGACAAGTGGCTGTCAGTAGTATGCTACCAAGAATTTATTTTTGAAAAAATTATTTATGTCTCTTTAAGGTGCAGGTATTATTCAAGAATGAGTAAAAAGTACTGCTGCTCTGAAGGAACTGTTAGTCCAGAGAGAATATTTTGAAAACGTGCATTTGGGATTATTTTCATTATAATTTTGTTGCCAAGAACGGTGATTGCCACCTATGCCAATTATCAGTTTTCTAAACTGCTTAAATGTCTGCAAAACATGGAATTTTAGTGGGTTTTGCCTTCGTTTACTTAAAAATGTGAAGTTGCAAAAACATCCAATTAGTTTGCTAGAAAATGAAATTAGCCAAGATACAACAGATACTGTATGATCTCATTTATATGTCGAATCTAAAAAAATTAACTTCGGGACTTCCCTGGCGGTCCAGTGGTTAAGACTCTGTGCTCCCAATGCAGGGGGCGTGGGTTCAATCCCTGGTCAGGGAACTAAGATCCCACATGCTGTGCTGCACGGCCAAAAAAAAAAAAAAGTAGTCAAACTCATAGAACCAGAGAGCAGAATGGTCTGGTTGCCAAGACCAGGGCTGGGAGGCGGGGGAACTGGGGAGACACTTTCGGTTACAAGGTGAATAAGTCGGGAGCTAATGGGCAGCCTGGTCATTACAGATAATAATACTATATTGTGTACTTGAAATTGCTAAAAGAGTAGATCCTAAGTGTTCTCACCACACATACACACAAAAGATAACTATGTGACGTGATGGGTGCGTTAATTAACTCAGATATACACACACACACACATATACAAAATCATCATGTACACCTTAAAAAGACAAATTGTACAATCTAAATATATACAACTTTTATTTGTCAAAAGGAAGTATATATAGTTGTTAGATAGGATTGAAAAATGTTTAAGGTATGATGACTTTGATATGTAATTATTTCATAAGTGTATATTTAATAAATAATTTACTAAATGAACAAACTTAATAGACTTAAATAAAAGAAAATTATTTAAAAATATTATCGGGGCTTCCCTGGTGGCGCTGTGGTTGAGAATCCGCCTGCCGATGCAGGGGACACGGGTTCGAGCCCTGGTCTGGGAAGATCCCACATGCCGTGGAGCAACTAGGCCCATGAGCCACAGCTACTGAGCCTGCGCGTCTGGAGCCTGTGCTCCGCAACAAGAGAGGCCATGACAGTGAGAGGCCCGTGCACAGCGATGAAGAGTGGCCCCTGCTTGCCACAACTAAAGAAATCCCTCGCACAGAAACGAAGACCCAACACAGCCAAAATAAATAAATTAATTAAAAAAATACATAAATAAAATAAAAAATATTATCTATTTCATTTCATCCTTTCAAGTTTTAGTTTTATATATGTATGATAACATGCATAAGATTAGTACATTGCTACAACTGTATAATTTTTAATTTGATAAATACATATATTTTGGAGTTGTGTACTTTATTTTTCTCTTTCATATGTAATAAAAAAAATGTGGAGACACTACAAGAAGAAAAGGTAATGAATTTGGAACCTGAGATCTAGCTGAATGCTAGTGACCACATGATCTCAGGCACTTTACTAAATCTCCATGTACCTTACAAAGAAGTTAATCTCTAAAATCAGTTCCCACCTTGAAATTTGCTCTGGAATATAGTCCAATCTTTTTCAGAAGCAGTCATACCTTCTACAGGTCCTCCATAATAAACTTGAGTTTTTCATATGGGTACATTTCATAAACATCTGCTGAATGAATGAATGCATTCAGGCTTTATTTTATGAAGTATCACTACTCCACCACTATCTCAGATAATTTCTTCCCCATATTATCCCTGTTAGCTTTTTCTAAAACAAACCCAAACCCTGTCTTTGAAAATTTACTTCATAATTTATTTCCTCTAGGAAGTCACCCAATTAAACTGAGGATATAGTGATCATTCTCACAATAACAAAATACCTAGCTCCAAAGCTGAGAATGCTACCTAATTGCTCACAGCAATTAATCAGCATAAATTCCTGGTAATTGTCATTGCCTTCACTGCCTTGGTAGCTGTCATTTACCTTTATAAATGCTAACTCAATTATTTTATTTTTAAAGGTACAGCATAAGAATAAAGAAAAAAGAAACTGAAATGCCAGATACTTTACATATGATATTTCAAGGAACACTTATAAAATGTTTGTGGAGTATCATCAAAGGTTATCAGGTTATCAGGTAAAAATGTATAAGTACTTGGCCCAAGGTAGCTAGTAGGATGTTGAGATTTTCACCCAGATCTGGTGTCTAGTACACCATGACCAGAAAGAAGCAATATTCTATTAGTGCAGGATGTAACTGGAGCAAGATGACTTCTGGTGGTAGCACTTTAAGTGGTTCAGAATATGAGGTGAGATGCTAAGAAATCATAAAGACGGTTTTAGCAGAATCAGAGGGGTTATCAAATAGAATTTATTAAACTTAGCTGGCTAATTGCATGTTCAAGAATTTAATCTGAATGGGCTAAGAAGAAAGGGTTCTGAGAATGGTGTAATACGACACAGACTCAGGTTTGCAATTAAGGGAGAAAGAAATCAAACAGGCACAAGAATGTCAAGGCAAAATGAAGAAACGCAGGAAAAGAAAAGCAATTGTCTTTGACAGGGTATATATTAATTGTTGATGAAACCAGGGGATGAAATTTTAGAGAGAAACACATAGTTTTAAAATTGCACAATAAATTCTAGGAAAAGATAAAATCAACATGTAGTAATGATGTTAAGTAGAGACAACAAACACACACACACACACACACACACACACACACACACACACAAAATCAAGGAAAATGGACTGAAACGTATTTTCACAGACAACATTAGTGAAGAGTAAAAGAATTTTTTAAAACTTCCAAAACCAGTTGCCGAGGAAGAAGAGAGATGTCTCAGAATGAGTAGGTCACATCCAGAAAAAGATTAGGTTTAAATCACAGTCACTAGCTATGACCAGAGTAGTGGCACAGACGACCTTTTACTTTGATCATGTTCAGAGAAGCGACCAGAAATGTGCTAGGAGTAATTAAGAATTCATTACTCTAGATACTATGGAAATTCAGGTTATCATATATGAATATTTTATACAGATTGATGTTATCCAAAACCAAACATTCCCAGAGTATACAGTATTTGCAACTGGTTGGAATTATGCTTTCAAAAATCATCTAAGGCCTACAGCAAATGATTAATACATACTTTCTTGGTATCTTAATTACTATTAAAAAAAAACTGGTTCACCTCAGTTCAACAAAATAACACTCCTACTCTTTTGTACAGTAACTTCATCATACTCAAAAGATACCTAAAGCTTTAAAAACCTTAAATATAACTGGGGTCTAACTTCTGACTGATGTGAAGACAATGCATGTATCAAGGCTTTTATGGATTAATTCCAAACATTCATTACTTTAGTTAACTAAACATTTCAGGGATATGAATAGTTGCCTTTCATTATAATTTGAAGATGTTTTTTTTCTTCTCAAGAACAAAATTAACAGACTTGCAAAAATTCATGTACTTTTTGTTTAATGACAGGGATAGTGAAAAAAAAAAACCAAGAGATTTTATTCTGGTAAAACTATGGTTAAGGCTTGGACTACCGAACTCATAAAGATAAATTAGACATAATTATTCTAGTTAAGACAAATATGTTCTTCATTCCTGGAGAGAAGAGAGCTACTTAATAATAAAAGATATTCATTCAGCTGTTAAGCAATTGGGTTATATAATCCTATGCAATGGTTGTTATTACTATTATTATTGTTTGGTCATATTTAGAAAAAACATTTATGAAGCACCTACTGCCAGATGAGTTGTTTACATTATTTCATTTAATACAACACTATTATGAGTAGGTATTATTATTGCATTGGAAATTGACCTCAGATTTAAATAAGTAAATAATTTGTAGATGACTGCATGGAGAGTTTAAATGAGGGATCTGCGATTAAAACTCAGGTCTGGGGCTTCCCTGGTGGCGCAGTGGTTGAGGGTCCGCCTGCCGATGCAGGGGACTCGGGTTCGTGCCCTGGTCCGGGAAGATCCCACATGCCGCGAAGCGGCTGGGCGCGTGAGCCATGGCCGCTGGGCCTACGCGTCTGGAGCCTGTGCTCCGCAACGGGAGAGGCCACGGCAGTGAGAGGCCCGTGTACCGAAAAAAAAAAAAAAAAAAAAAAAAAAATCAGGTCTGACTGCAAAGCACATGTTCTTCTCATGATGCTAAACTGTGTTTATATCTCTACTAGATCTACTAGGTTTTATTCAGGAATATATATCAATATTGACTGCTGGGAATGACCTTTATTTTAGAGCTACAATCAGCCCACAGCCTACTTTCTCATTTTAATTATTGGCATGATGCCTGCTAAACAACCAGATTGAGACCGTAGCATTACAACAGGGGTTAGTAGCAATCCTGTATTAAAAATGATGCTTTTGCTTTCACTTGGTAATCATCTTTGAATCTTTATCTCATACTTTATTTTAGAATGAGGACTCTTTCAGTATAAGAGAATGGTTTCAGAAACCAAATTATAATGTTGCCAGAGACACATGGATCTTTGAGTAAAACCAGGATCAAATTTATCTTTGCTTGACATTTTTAGTTAATATATGATTTACCTTTAACATTTTACATTTAAGAAATTAAATTTGAACTTTTTGGGAAAAAAAAGTCATTCAACATGCTGACTTCAGTATATGCCCCCTCCTGTTCTCTTGATACTGTGAGAAGAAAATAAAGACGACCATTTTATGTATCATTTCTAGGAGTGACACATTTTGGGGGCCAACAGAAGCTTTCTCTGTGAAGGGGTTGACAAAGGGTTAAATATTTGCTACATGTCGGCAACAGAAACTAGAAAGTTTCAAAGTAGGAGTCACACCTGTATTCAACCAAGGGCTGCCTTTCCACTGCCTCTAACTTGATCTGTTATTATTTACCTTATGTATAAAATAATTTGAACTTACAAAGTAACCTTACTCTTGGGAATAAAACTTCGCAGGGTAGCCATGTGCCTCTTTGCCCATCACAGCCTTGGTTCATGCCTGTAGCTCCGGTGTAACTGTTCACAGTCCCCTTTCACTCTCATATTACCCTAGTTTGATGATCGATTATATGGTTACGATAGAGCACAGGCGCTGAACTAGGGGCTGCAACAGCTGCTGGAATTACGCTCCTCTCATTGAGACAAAAATTTTTAAGCCACAAATTGAAACAAGTCTTAAATATAAACATCTCCTAGCCAATGCCCCTGCATCCCGCATCCGTCTTCCTCTGTCTTCCTATTACTCTTACAACTGGACACATATCCCTCTATGGGCCTTTTAACAAATACCGTAAGTTATTAAAGGTGAAATATTTCAAGAGATCTGGAATCCCTTGATTTTTACTATTCATTAGTATGTAATTTTCGATGAGTTTACGGTTTTTTTTTTTTTTTAAACAAATGGAGATGGTGAGACTCTCAAAGATTAATTAAGAATATCTTAGGACTTCCCTGGTGGCGCAGTGGTTGAGAATCTGCCTGCTAATGCAGGGGACACGGGTTCGAGCCCTGGTCTGGGAAGATCCCACATGCCGCGGAGCAGCTGGGCCTGTGAGCCACAACTACTGAGCCTGCGCGTCTGGAGCCTGTGCTCCGCAACGAGAGGCCCGTGCACCGCGATGAAGAGTTACCCCCGATCACCGCAACTAGAGAAAGCCCTCGCACAGAAACGGAGACCCAACACAGCCAAAAGTAAATATAAAAATAAATGAATAAATAAAAGATTACTATTAAAAAAAAGAATTTCTTATCCTAGATCCACATCTGATTTTGAAGTTTACGTTCAGTAACTTTAGCTTCTTCAGTTTTACCTCTCTTTACTGTACTTTGTGATTTTCTCTTTTCCCACAGGTGTCCTTGGGTTTCCTCAAACTATCTTTAACAAAAGGATATGGCATTACTCAGTAAACTTAAGTCAGTAGATTACCTTCCCAGGTATATTTTACTTACAGCTGTATCTTTAATTACGGAGGACCTTACTACTTACTGCCTTGTTAAAGGTAGCTGGTTACCAGCTTGTAGGTAAAGGTACAATTTTTCAACTGGGAAAGCTCTACCCTGGTACTATACGGCCAGGATGTGTGTGTTGCTGCCTAGACTTCTAATAGGCAAGGCTGACTCAGACCTGATTGTCTTTCCTTTTCCTCAGAACCATTTAGAGTGAAGATAAAAGAGGGGGGGAAAAATGGAGAATATCTTACTTTAGTAAATGATACTTCTGTTTAGGTTTTTTTTTTTTAAAAGATGTAGCAATTGATCTCACGTTAAAGCAGCCCAAGATATCTTGATATTTGAATTAAAAATGCAATAATAAAAAGGTAATTTAATATGCAATTTCATACATTAATAATTAGCAAAGCATTGCTGAGCTACAAGGTAAAAAGCTATGGGAACATCACTAATGAACTATCAAGGCCAAAGTAGACTTCAATAAATGAGACTTTAATAAATCTTTTATTAAATAGCTACACATGAACCACTTGGTTAACATCTAATAGGTAACTACTAAGCTACGTAATTCACATATGTAAGTGAGCAACTTGCAGGCAATTAACTTTCCAATTGCTGAAGGTCAGGATTCTCAATGCGAGTGTCCGTACTGCACCTTTAGGTGGCGCTATCCTGAGGCAAGTGTACACTTTTCTTCAGCCGCTCTATATTCTGGTAGCAGCTATTATTATGTATGGAAGCAGCTGAAGGATAAAATAAACAAAGGATGAGCTATAGGCTATCAGATGCCCTACAAATGAATTATACAAAGTACAAGAAATACTGAGCTCAAAGAAAAGGAGGCTTCAGAAAAGTTCTAAGCAAGTACTGGTGTTCTGTCTAGGCCCTTGTTTTTGTTACTTGTTACTTGTTCAGATTGTTTTTGTTACTTGTTACTTGTTCAGATTGTTACTTTTAGGAGATGATGAGATAATAAGAATATGCTTATAAATGGCAAATGCTTGTTCGCATCTTGATGTAACTCTAGATCTGAAACTCGCTGGAGATGGGCGACCAGAGCTACTCTGTTTAGTGGGTGGAAATGCATGGTACACAATAACATCAACAGTCTCCAGAGGCAGCAATGGCTAAATTCATTAGAGAAAGGACATACACACTTTTATGGAAGCAAGAAACTGCTGGTGAGAAAACATGCTTTTCACTAAATCAAAAGGAAAGCTACTGTTGAAACAGATAGGACACATCTTTTACGTCTTTTGTAAAAGACGTAAGGTGCAAATGACTTGAGATTTTCATGGATTATTACATGCCACTTGTAACCAACTATTATCAGGATATGCTGAAAGGAGAAAAGGGGAAGAGACAAAGAGAAAAAACACCAGAGATCCTTATCTACACAGAACTGAATTTCAATCTTTATAGCTTACATCCTTTAAATGACAGTTTCAGAAAAGTGACAATCAGTAGGAGAGTCTATGTATAAATAGCAATAATTACCAAAGACGAAACTCTACTAGATTAAAAAATAGTCAAAGGCAGACACAAGTCTGGATAAAGTCGTTAACATACTTGAAACTGAGAATCATGCTCAATAGGGAACCTTAACTAAAAAAGGAAAAATCAATGATAAATAAGACTGGTTGTTCACCTCAAGTTCCAGCCAAGCGAGACTATTAAAGAAACCACAGTGGCACTATGTCAGTACAGTGGGAAATTGTGACACCTCTGCCTAGGTTGATTCACTGAGTACCTGCAAGTTGAAATGCCATTTTTTTTGATTAGTAATATTATAAGATGTGAACATTGGAAAAGGAGAAAATAACAAAATCATACTACAGATTGAAAAATTTTAGCATGATGTACAATTTTCAAATTCATTATACTTTCTATATATGTGTGTGAGAATATCAACTGATAGATTTTCTTACTACGTCAATTCATAAAACTATAAAATGTAATTCCATTGATGGTTCACTAACGGTATTGCTTTGAAATGGAATTTCAAATGGTACGGCTTTGAAATCGCCCTGAGAGTGATTTCTCATACGGTCTGAACTTAGAGAAATCAACTACAGTTTCACACGTAGCTACTGTGGGTGTCCTCTAAGGAGCTACTTTCTTCCCTAACTTCCCAGCCACAAATATTCATTAGCACAACATGAGGAATAACAAGAACACACTTATCTTTCCCCCAAGTTATTCCAAATACCTGCTCTATAAGACGTGGCTTCAAGGAATACCAACTTTCCTATCACTGGTTTTTGAGGCTTTTGTGCTAACTACCACGTCCCCTAAATTAAACACATTTCTGATGACCTAACTTGGCATATTTCATAAATATCTGTCAAAACAATTATTGTCAACTACAATGCAATTATCCACATTCAATTTGATGACTCAACTGGAAAATTACTTTTTTCCTAATAAATTTTTTTCCAAATGACAGTAGTGCATCAGTGTTGATTGTTCAGTGTGTGCTAATTAATGACACAGTAAGTTTAGCTCTGCGCTAAGAAGAAAATCTGTGTACGTGATGCTTTGCCTTTAAGTGAAAAACCCTGCTGTTGGCCTACTTCTCCTGCACTTTCTAATTTTTCCCAGAAGAGTGTTCAATATTACAAAATACATAATCAAACCCAACTGCTCTTGGCTGACACTGTAGATGAAAAGACAAGGGCTCTTTGGAAACTTCTTTTTAGGTCAAGAGTAAAAGAAAAGACAGAAATACGTTATTGCTGACAACTAACTGTGAGGACATCCTGCTTGCTCGTCCTCAGGGCAGAATTGGTTTAGATCATGCAATTAATGGCAAAAAAAAAAAAAAAAAAGGAATTTATTCATCATGAGACCCGTTTCTTCACCCAGAAGCTAATTTAAATGCTGACTTTAGCCAGGGGCTCTACGGGGCAGGGCACTCTCCCAGGAGGTCCAGAGCCCTCTGGTTTCTGGCTTTATGTGGTGATGAGTCTTTTTCTCTGAACCTACTGGAACCTTAGGGCAGGAAAGAAATAAATACCAATAGGAGTGTTAGAGGAACACGGCCGCAAAGCTGCCAGTAGGAGACCCATGAGTTAGGGCCCACACTCTTTGCTTGTGTGATGCATGACACAAAGGAGATGCTGACTGTTGAGGTCCTGGCCAAAGGAAGAAGGTAAGATTTTCTGTACCCGGAGATATTTAAAAATGAAATGAATTAGCTCAAAATAGCTCCTACTGACCTACACTCTGTGTGAGCAGGTTGCTAGCTGTGGCCCGAGATGTGCTAGAAGTCATTAAGAACCTCACTGAAGCACCAGCACGTGTCAGAGAAAGAGCACTGAGCTGGCGAAGGTTCTGGAAGCGAAGGGGTCCACAGGCCATGCTGAGAGCGGGCCATGCTGCAGAAATGGGGCAAAATGATTTTGTACAGTTACAGATTCTCAACTGCATGATGAAGACCAGAGGATGGAAATTTCAGGAATCATAAGGAAGAATTTTCGAATAGAATTGTCTAAAAATGAATGGAAATAATGATGGAAGGAACCTTAAAGGTCCCATCTCCCTCATATTGCAAGAAACGAAAATATCCTTAACAAATGGTCCTCTGACTTGTGCTGAAGCATCATCAGTGGGGGTCCACTACGATTTTAGGATGTGATGGACAAAACGGAGTCTGTGAAAAGCAGGGATGTCTGGAACCAAGTAGATGCTCAATATAATCACTGAGTCATGGGACTGAGAAACACATTTACATTTCCATCCTTTTCTCTACATGCCTGATCATCTGTAGATAAGAAAAAAAATGGTAGCAAAGAAAAGTTTCACTGAAGCCATTTATTCTCATCTCTTGTAGGCTAAAAAATGTGTGAAAAGGATAGGAAACTTCATTGGTCCAGCAACTAAAAGAGCACCAGTCATCTGGAACTGTTTCTAGAGAAGACAAAACAGAGAGTATATAAGAATGGTAAATCTCTCTTGGTGAGGAAAGGGTTGGACTAGTTTATCTTTCTATTTCAGATATTTAAAAAATATGGTTTGTTCACTGTTGTCAAACACGCATTCTCCATGCAGGTACATTGTGTGGTCCTAACAATCAAGTACTCTGAAAGTCTCAACTTCAAGGCTTACCTGCTTTCCAGTGGTACATTACTGCCAAGGACCCAGCTGTCCTGCAGCTGGACGGACTCGGGTGTGGTTTGCAGCTCGGCGGGCAAAGCAGCCGGCGGGGCCGGACTCTGGTTCCTCCTATTGGTCAGGGAGTTTCTATTGAGAGAAGTGATGGATGGGTGATGCTGTGCGGAGTGTTGCTTATGGGAAGGCGGCAGAGGCTGCAGGGTGGACTGGCCTTGGTTGTTTGCAGGTTGCTCTGAAAAAAGAAATGGAGACATTATGTTTATGTGTATATGCACATACACATCTATACACACTACCAATTTCTTGGGGATCCACCGTAGATGAATTAGCATTAAAAACTGCATGTAGGGCTTCCCTGGTGGCGCAGTGGTTGAGAGTCCGCCTGCCGATGCAGGGGACACGGGTTCGTGCCCCGGTCCGGGAAGATCCCACATGCCGCGGAGCGGCTGGGCCCGTGAGCCGTGGCCTCTGAGCCTGCGCGTCCGGAGCCTGTGCTCCGCAGCGGGAGAGGCCACGACAATGAGAGGCCCACGTACCGAAAAAAACAACAAAAAACTGCATGTAAATCCATAACCTAATACACTTGCCTATTGTTCTATTAAGCGGGTGTTCAGTGACATTCTCTAAGAGTAAGTTTACCCTTGATACACAAAGTTCTAATTAATATACCACAGATGGTAAAATTGCTTTTGGTTTTAATTTGTTTCAGATTTTTTTTTTCATCTGGTTTTATTAACACCTACAGAAAACAGCATCTGACAGCTCCCCTAATGTGCCCTTAGATTTCAGCTTTTTTAAACAAACCAACCCTGAAATTAAATGGGTAATTTCTGTAGAACACAAAGGTTTTGGAAATGCATATAATCCCTATAATTATTTAATGGAGTTTTTTTAAGCTTTATTTAACTGCAATAAATTATTACAAGCTAGTTGCTAAACAGCAGTAGACTACTCTAGCGCATTTCAAATAAGGCAGATCTGCACTGTGATCTACTAATAGACGCTAAGTATTCTTTAGCAGAAGGTCACTGTGTGAAGCAGATGTTGTTTCATGGATATTTAACAGACTGAATCACAGCTGATTACAACGTCAGAAGACTCATATACTTAATGACTGTTACATCCATTAGAACACATGCAGAACAGATTTTCCAATTTCACAGTATGCAGTAGAACTACATTTTGGTGTAAGTCATAAGTGATCAGAGCGACTCATGCCACTATGTCAGTGGTACAAATATTTTGTTCTAAACCGGAATCATAAAGGATCCAGCAACTTCAAAATATAAACACAACAGTGGGTTGTAACCAGGAAAAAATTCTCTAAAGCTAATAAGTCATAAGTTAAAATACGCAAATGAATGGAACATTTGAGACCCACTTCTCATTCTCATTACCTAGCTTTGGACATGCTAGAATGCACAAATACTACATTTTAGCCAACAGACAGATGACTCCTTAATTTAATGCTAAACTTATTATGGTTCTGCACAAATAAGATGTCAATTTTTGACTAACTTCAGTTCAGAGTGCAATATAATTTTAAAGTGTTGTATTAAATCATGCTATTAATATAAATGCACATATTAAAAGAGAACAGGAAACACAGGGACTATCTTTCATCTACAGTGTGAACTCCAGCAGTGATTGTTAACACAGTCTAACATTGTAATTCTGGTTGCATGAAATGGATACATGATATGTAAGAGTTTGAATACATAGTATCAAACCTCTTTACAGGGTACAACAATTAAAATTACTCCTCCCACAGTGTATAATATTAGTAACACCATGTTTCCAGGGGTCTCTAATAATCTGTATCATATCATTTAACAACTAGTAATTTCTTACTCCTGAAATGAGGGACAGATATCACACCCAAATCTATGAAACCGAGTTGCTTCCTTGTACAGTCACTATTCTTGAAGATTTCCATTCTGGAAACTATAGAAATCTTACTTGGTCCACTGTCTTGGTGCTCATGAAAAGTTACGGAAGTCTAATTCTCAGTTAAAGTGAAATTAGCCTTTGAAGACATGGCAGGGTTAATAAAATAGCGCATACAGTTTTAATCGTGTGAGAATAAAAGAAACAGTTTAAAATTCATGTAAGATTTATTATTCAGGTATCATTTAACTACTTAGCTTTGCTGTTCTTAGCATCAGTGCACATGATTAGAATCTCTATAGATGTCTTTAAGGAACATTTCAAGAAGCTGTTTATAAGATGACATATAATAAGCTACAGTTACGGACTTCCCTGGTGGCACAGTGGTTAAGAATCCGCCTGCCAATGCAGGGGACACGGGTTCGATCCCTGGTCGGGGAAGATCCCACATGCCACAGAGCAACTAAGCCCGTGTGCCACAACTACTGAGCCTGCACTCTAGAGTCCGCGAACCACAACTACTGAATTTGTGTGCTGCAACGAGAAGCCACCGCAATGAGAAGCACAACGAAGAGTAGCCCCCGCTCGCCGCAACTAGAGAGAAAGCCCACGCACAGCAACGAAGACCCAAACACAGCCAAAAAATGAATGAATAAATAAATAATAAAATTACTTAAAAAAAAAATAAGCTACAGTTACGAGGGCCTAGACAAGGTCGGCCTCATAACAAAGAGAGAAAGAAGAGAAACATTTCATACATAACAATACATAACAAGAGAAACAATACATAACAAAGTATTAAGACTGTGCCTAGAAAGAAGCAGATGACTCCATGTTTTTAAGTACAGCTCCATGAAAGAATGGTTTTATATTATAGATAGGTTACATAGAATAAATGATATATCAGATATTATACTATGTCGAGGGAAGAGCTGTGTCGTAGAAGTCAGGGTACCAAATTTACTTCCTAACTCTGTCAGTCATCATCATAGTGAGCCTCTGTTTCTTCAACTGTAAGGTGGGAAATATTGCTTGCCTAAAAGTTTGTTAGGGTTTTTCATAGCATCTTACAAAAACCCGAACGAACTTTTTGGACAGTCCAATACCACTGTCCCATCCAGGTATTAGTGCAATCTAAAGATTCAATGAAATGCACTCATTCATTCATTTATTCACACACGTCGTCATTCATCCCACAGGCATTTATCAACCTTCTATGTTCTAAGGATCTGCTAAGTCAGTAACAGATGAAAGCACTGTGTAAATGATAAAGCATTATAAATATTAAGATTGTTACTGAAACATTAAAAGATTTAAGGTCTGTTATATATTTCATTATGTTGAACTTAAGATTCTTATTCTTTTTTAGTTTTTAAAAAAATTTTATTTTTTATTGAAGTATTGTTGAGTTACAATGTTGTGTTAGTTTCTGGAAGATTCTTATTCTTAAATCAAAATATAAATCGTGGGTTAAAACCTTCCATTTGAGGTTTTGAAACTAATTAGTTTCTGCTGCTGCTTTCTCTGGATTACTCATTCCTTTTGCAAGTATTCGTTAGGAACTTGCAATGTGCAAGACATCACGTAAACATCCTTCCTTTTTCCAGTTGTCTGAGGTTATTTCAGCACACGTGTTCTGTCTGCTGGGACCTCTTTTGATTTGACTACCTAATTAGGAGGACTACCAATAACACAAATCCAGATCATGAAAGCTAGGTTCAATCTTAAATTTGATGGAGGGCTTCCCTGGTGGCGCAGTGGTTGGGAGTCCGCCTGCCGATGCAGGGGACACGGGTTCGTGCCCCGGTCCGGGAGGATCCCACGTGCCGCGGAGCGGCTGGGCCCGCGAGCCATGGCCGCTGAGCCTGCGCGTCCGGAGCCTGTGCTCCGCAGCGGGAGAGGCCACAGCAGTGAGAGGCCCGCGTACCGCAATAAATAAATAAAATTTGATGGAACGGAATAAGTGCAGAGTCTGAGCGAGATGGGGTGGATGGCCAGGAATTTAAATTCTGACGAATCACAAACAGAAGCAAATCCAAGGATCCGGTGGGAGGTCAACGCTAGTTCTAGAGATTCTGGCTTACAGGACGTGAGAAGCAGCTGGCGTATGCATTTATTGCTACCGACTTAGTCAAGATAGATTACTTTTATAAAGTATAACAAGATAAAATAAAATTGAACATAGTCAGAGAGGAAGATAGAATAAAAGAAAACTGAAAGTGGGAAAGATAAAGCCAGATATGAGGTGAGTGGACAAAATGCCTGCTGTATATAGTTCTACACATTTTTAGAGGAAGGTACAAATCTGGCTCTAAATTACCTTGCTGCAAAGAGGGAAAAGAGGGAAACATGATCAGTTACATGATTTGAAGTGTTTTTAAGATCAAAAAGTTTGCTTAAGAAAAGTACTGAGAATAGAGAGAACATTCTCTTTTCACCTCATAGGAAGACAGATGAATACCCAGGGAAGTTCTATGACCAAGGTCCAAGGTGGGCACAAGGAAACAAGAACAGGGCTTGGACTTGGAGACCAGCACTTAGAACCTAATAGAGGTGGGCAGATCCACCCAAGGACAGCCGAAACATCAACCGTAGCCTTTGCTTTAAGCTAAGCCGCTGGTACAGGCTTTGCATAGGCTTGAGAAAAAGTTTCAGACGAGACCTCACAGAGTCACCAAGTTCAGTGTTCCTGAAACATAGCTCTGAACATGTCATTTTATTCCTGGAAAACTACAAAGGCGTTTTGCCTATAAAACATAAAGTGAACTCTAAAGGTGAATGTGATCCTTGTTCAAGATATTTTTGCAAACGTTACCCCCATGAATCTCTTGATGTATCCCTGTTCTAGTCAAGCTTGCTGTACGCACTATATCTCCACCACAGCTTTCCACTTCTGTACAGTGGCTTCTATTTGAAACACATGTTCCTCCAACTTTCTATATCCAAACCCTGTGTATTTCAAGCTCTCAGAATGATGACAGCCCTTCTGTTTTCTTCAAGTAGAAATCAGTTATTTCTCCTGAGTCTTCTTAGAGTCTTTTATCTTTCGTCTCTTTTTCTTTTTTAAAATAAATGTATTTATCTTATTTTATATATTGTTGGCTGTGCTGGGTCTTTGTTGCTGTGTGCAGGCTTCCTCTAGTTGCAGCGAGCAGGGGCCACTCTTCGTTGCGGTGCGCAGGCTTCTCATTGCGGTGGCTTCTCTTGTTGCGGAGCACAGGCTCTAGGTGCGCAGGCTTCAGTAGTTGTGGTTCGCGGGCTCAGTATTTGTGGCGCACGGGCTTAGTTGCTCTGCGGCGTGTGGGATCTTCCTGGACCAGGGCTCGAACCCGTGTCCCTGCATTGGCAGGCAGATTCTTAACCACTGCTCCACCAGGGAAGTCCCTTTTATCTTTCTTTTCCACAGCTCTTTTCACTTTTCCCTCTGTATTATACTACTTTTATAGGTTTCATGTCCCCTGTTAGACTCTCTGTGGAGAGTCACCTTGGAACCCCTAAGGACCACACGATGATAGATACTCAGTAAATATCTGTTGAATGAATGACTATTGGTGAAGAAGTCAATGAAGGGGGAGTTGAAGTAGAAAGTGGGGCCTGCTCATATTGCCTTTTCTTTTCTTTTACTGAAATATAGTTGATTTACAATGCTGCGTTAGTTTCAGGTGTACAGCAAAGTGGTTCAGTTACACATCTGTATTGCCTTTAATTCTAAGGTAATTTGCAAACGTCTTATTTCCCCAACTAAATTCTTAGATCCTGAAAGGCAGGGACTCTAATTTAAAGCTCTTTGGATTTTTCAGTACCTTCACTAAGCCTTGTGCTTCAAAGACTCCTAAAAATATGCTGAATGATTGGTGATACTTATGAAATAACAGGACCTTGGGAGGGGGGTGTCATCTCATCCAGGCAGGTACCATGTAACTCACTACAGAAACTGGTTTTTCAGAATATTTCTTTTCAATCGTGGCAGATGTTCCAATATTTTAAATCTACCTTTTAAGATGTGTGAATAATAGAGCAATTACCTAAAATATACAAGAATATGTAAGATATAAATATATAAGATATGAAACAATACATAAAATATGTATTATAATTTGCCAAGTATAGTACGTTTTCCTTATATTTTAAAGCTTATGATTAAAAATCCTCCAAATTAGATATTTTAGAAAAGATGTAGGTTATTTTTTCCAAGTGGTCTTCCCTACTTTTTTTTAAAAAAATTAAATTCTTGGCACTATGCTTACTGGAAATTATACACTGTACCTAACTAGTGCTGTTTCTTTCAGTCTATCTTTCTTTGTTCAAGTGCCTACCGCTCATAGAACATTCATGAAAGCCTGATAGCTGCTTGTTTTTATTTGATAAACTGGACACAAATGATAGCAGATCTCTGTTGAAATTCACATTATAGTAATAAACATTAGACAGACTAGACTTCACTCATTGTGCTCAGCTCTTTGCCACCAAAGAAGTTAGCTCTTTGACAGAACATTGAAGGCCATCCCATTAAACCTATCAGCTGGGGGTAAGCCTGGATCATAACATACACAGTAAGGTGTGCCGCCTACTAGACCACACAAAGCTATTTGACAATGCAGTAGATTCCAGTTTAATCAAATTATAAAACCCAATTCCAAGCAAATGAAGGCATATTCACTGAGCTCCACAGGGGGAAGAAAAGAAACTTTTGACCACTTTCCTGGATAGCAACTCTGCTGTATGAGCCAGTGAGGTGGAGGGGCCGCAGAGACAAATGACAATAAACATGGGAGACTTATTTTTCATGGGGTGTTTTCTTGAATAAGTTACATAGCTCTCTGAGCTTCATTTATTTTATAGTGCTTATTTAAAGGAATCTAAAAATACAGGGCCTGACATACAGTAAGTGCTAAAGGCAACTTATTAAGCTGGAAGAAACAGCCATCTTCAGGGCAGAACATCATGAGGGAAAACAAAGTAACTCAAGAGCCTTGTCCGCGAGAAGCAAGAACACACTATCCAATATCTCTGAAGAGGAAACGTCTTTCCTTTAACAGGCAACAAAGCAAGAATCGGAAATATCACAGACATCAAAAATAAACTAATGTCTTGGCAGTTCCCAGAGAAGAGGGAATCTGATCTCTTAGTCATGAAGTTCAGCGGGTCTCTTTTTTCCATCTACTATAACCACAGAATCATGACAAGAATTTGAAAAAAAAAAGGAACATCTTTTTTTTTTTAACCTAACTGGGCATATTTGCTGGTTTGAATTTTTTTTTTTTAATTAAAAGCCACTACAGGCAGCTTCCGGACAGCTAGGTGCAATTCAGTCCAGCTGTCTCTGGTTCACAGCCTTGGGCTGAGGTCTTCGGGGGCCAGAGTGGAAATGGACTTTCAAACAGGAAAGTGGGGAGAGAAAATAATAGCTGCTGGGAGATACAAATACCTTTGTGTGGGTGCATGTCCACATGTGCCCCTTAAGGCTTTGGTGGGCTGGCTACAAATGTCCCCAGGGAAGAAGCACTCTATTTTGGAAGGGAGATGGAAGGCTAGGGGCTGACAGCTGTGCTGCTTTAAGATAATTGTTTGCAGTTTGAGTGGAGTGTGCTAACAAAAGACAAATGGGTGATGGAAGATGGAGGGCTGGAGAGAGGGAGGGGGAGGGAGGGAAGGGAGGGGGAAGGAGGGGGAGGGAGATGAAGGACAGGGGATGAGGCTGGGGGAAGGGAAGAGAACCAAGGAAGAACAGAAACGTTTTTAATTTGACTGAACTACTAGAGAACCGGAGAAGCATTCCTCCTGTGGCTTGAGAATTCTTGGATACCAAAGACAGTGAGTTGAATGTACGAATAAACTCTGGTTCTGGGCCCCCCAGGAATTTACAAGATGCATAGACCGTGTAGAACTAGACAAACATTTAGAAGGAGACACACCCGTTGACTGGGGATTAGCAATGGTGGGGTTAAAGCCTTTGTTTCTCTACCACCAAATTCATTCATTCTCACTTTACTTCCTGGCTGTATCTTTACCTTCTCCCACCTGTCTCAAGCAAAACTGAAGTTTCCTGCAAAACTGACCTCTTTCGTAAAACAGGCCACCAAAACAAAACTTGTAAAACACTTTGCTGTTGTATATTTTATTACCATATTAATTTTTTTTACTGAAGTACAGTTGATTTACAATATTTCATTAGTTTCAGGTGTACAGCATAGTGATTCAGGTTTTTTTTTTCTCTTTTGCAGATTCTATTCCATTATAGTTTATTACAAGATATTGGTATAACTTCCTGTGCTATACAGTAAATTCTTGTTGCTAATCTATTTTATGTGTAGTAGTTTGTATCTGTGAATCCCATACTCCCAATTTATCCCTCCCTCCCTCTCCCCTTTGGTAGCCATAAGTTTGTTTCCTATGCCTGTGAGTCTGTTTCTATTTTGTATATAGATTTATTTGTATTATGTTTTAGACTCCAATATAAGTGATACCATAGAGTATTTGTCCTTCTTTGTCTGATTTATTTCACTAAGCATAATATTTTCTAGGTCCATCCACGTTACTGCAAACGGCAATATTTCATTCTTTTTGAAGGCTTAGTAATATTCCACTGTAGATATATACACCATCTTCTTAAGCCAACCGTCTGTCAATGGGTACTGAGGTTGTTTCCATGTCTTGGCTGTTGTAAACAGTGCTGCTACTGACCAGGGCTTGGAGTGGACGCTCCAAGTATACAAGGACCAAATCATAGATAGCTTTTGCGTTTGAAAATCCCAATGTAATTCTTAGATTTAGCTTATTCTTTTGTTCCATTATCAGCTAACTCAGTGGCCTTACAGAAGTTGCTTTTCCTTGATTTTCTAATGGTAAATTTTTCTACTGGTAAAAATGGTAAACACCTTCCTCATCTGGCTACATTTCAGGAGCTATTAGGAAAGGCATATTATAAATACAAAGTATTTTATGACACTGAAAAGAGGACATTACATTAAAAATATCTCCTTTGCTCAGAAAATATCATATACATTGCAGACATTTAGTTGACATTACATCCCTATGGAGAAAAAAATTAAGTAGCAAGAATTTTCCTCACAAATGGGAAAAACTTGAGTTAAGAAAATATGTGTACTTAGTCATACCACAACTCAGTGGAGCCCAAATTGAACGAAAACATTTACATATTCAAGGTGCTTTCTTCTCCTTTCTCACCCCCATCCTCCATACTATAATAAAAAGATAAGAAATGGTATAATGGAAATTAGAGAAGAGAGACCTCACCTCACTCAGAAAATCACTTTCACATAAACTTGCTCCTCTGGTTCATTGTTTTATCTAGCGATGCTCACACAAGCCAGGTATTTGAAAGGGAACTGTCCATTTACATAGCTCTGCAAGCCTTTGGTTAAAATACGGCACTGTGTAAAAACTGTCACCACAGTATCTGTCACTGAAACATTTCTGACAGTTGCACACAAATCAAATGAAAATTTAAAATGTGCTTTAAAAACCATAAAATACTATAAACATAAACAGCATTGTTCTCATCACCTTCACCATCAGACTACTGATTGTAAGGCTATTTATATAAAGATATTTGAGTATGAAAAACCTTGAAGATACACAAGAAGATGTAAAAGGAAGATTTGTACTGGCCAGATGGCATTATTTAATCAGCACACGTGAACTGGTTTACTGTTCTTACTGAGTTAGTGAGAATTTGGTTCCGTTTCTTTACGGTCATTCCTTGCAACGAGGATTAGAAGAAATCATCAAGGGCTGAGTCTTTTCAACCTTTGTATTCTTTTTTCTTTGAGAGTCCGCTGTATTTTCTGTTTCTAGCAATGTGGCAACCTGGATTAGCTGTCAACTCCCTTGCTATGAAATATCCAGAATTGCTGGGTGAAATATAGTAAATACCTTTTGGACGATTTCATTCAGTGTATCTATTGTCTAACATTTGCCAGGCTCTGTTGCAGGCATTGAGGATATAGCAGTGAACAAAACAGCCAACAATCTTAGCCCACCAGTGGAACGTGAACTTTAGATTAATATAACTGAATTAGAAAGAAAGGATGGGCCAGAAACAGAGGGGAGAGGAAAACTGTTAAGTGCACATGAGCCAACACTGTAGCTTCCCTGGGGAGACCTGCCAATCTCTGTAATATTTCAACGTACAAGCAAGCGTCAAGAATTCATGCCTCAGCTGCTACTGAGACCCCTACATTCAGCCTGGACACGTAAAGTGCTATACCCTCAGTCTAAGAGTAGACTTAAAAAACCTTCTCATCGCAGAAAGACAATAAGGAATCTTGCTGTGCTGTCTTGAACCCGGATGGGGAAGAAAACAACTTGTAAAAATTTCAGCCGGTAGCCTGGGCTTCTCTGGAGTCGGAGTATGAAGTTGAAACTTTTACTATCAACATAGTTCTGCGACCCCCAAGCCAAGAAATTAATATTAAAAGTGGTGCTCCTCAGCAACACTACCCCCCTCTCCCCAAGGACGCAGAAGAAGCAAATGCAAAACTGTTTGGAAGAATACGCTCTCAACTCAAGTCACAAAGGATTTCCACAGAAAAAACCCTACTTTCAATGAATTTACTGTCTAAAATTACAAAACTTAAGAGGAAACATCTACCTTGAGTCAAAATCTACAGACAAAAAAAAAGCAAAAATTTATCTCCCTGAACTTCCGATAATATGGCCATAAGATAAAACAGTAAGTATGTTTAGAATGATTACAGATTTAAAAGAAATTAGGAACATGAGAATAAGAGACCATGAAAAAAGAAGGAGCGGTTACAAAAAAAGGTAGAATGTGTTTGCAGACACTGAAGTTAGAAACTTACTGGGTGGTTCAAACAATACATTAAATACAACTGTAGAGAGTACCAGTGAGTTGGAAAAGAGATCTGGGAAAATCACTCAGATGGCATCAGAAAGACCAAGACTGCTTAAATATGAAAGAGTAATTCAAAGACAAAAAAAGAAAGAAAGAAGCCTCAATATACATTCAGTGGGAATTCCAGAAGGCGAGAATAGAGTTTTCTTCGGAGCTACTTAAACAGCTTTCTACAAAGTTCCTAATATCACACACATGGCTGTCAAATTCTAGAGAACGTAAATGTATTCCTCTCTCTTTCATGTCATATGAATTATCTCTGCTATTCTCTTTTTTGTTACTGTCAAGCACCCTAACCTACTTTAGTGGGTGGAAGCAAATGGAAATGGCTATCTTCTGCTTGTTAAAGTAGTTCCTCTTTCAATATACTTAACGCCAATAATGCCACAGACACATTATCCTCTACAGAATTCTTAGTTTTCCATAACCATTTTTTTTTACAGAATCATACATAAAACTTACATATGCATAGAAAAATGGATCTAAATACCTTTTGAATGTCTCAGTATACGTTTCAGGATATCCTTCTACCCATTTAAAAAATATTTTACCTGAGAGAGTAAGCAAAAAAGGAAAAATCTGTCCCAATCTTGACAAGGAAGAACTGCTGACATACAATCAACAGACGCTTTTCTCTCCTCTCTGATTTCCTAATGGACATTTGATTTTAGTGCAATTAAATTTTACTGACTTGAAATGGAGTATATGGTATGATATGAATAAAGCACATTTTGGAATATGGATAAGAATAGGCTGGAAGGCAACTAAAAGCTATTACTATGTGATAATGGCTTACAAAGAATAAGAAAAGTGAACTGAACGTCCCACGTAATGCAGAATTTGTTATGCTATTCAGATAACGTATTCTTTATCACAAAGAAAATGTCCGGTATAGAAGGAAAAGTACTAGAAAAGGAAACAGGAGACGTAGGGTTGAGTACCTGCTTTATCCGACTAAACATAACCACATATAAACCAACTAACTTCTGGGCCTCAGTTTCTCTCCTCCTCAAAGAATAGTGCTGGTGGCGGGGCGGATGGGTCATGCAGTGAATTCTAAAGCTTTTAGCTTTATTTCAGGCACTATACAATATTTTCTTGAAACATATTAGTGTATGTTATAAATATTAAAAATTTAAGGTAATTAAAAAACCTCATCATAGTATCTTAAGTTATACACGTAAAACATTTAAGGGACATATAGTAAAAAAAATTACTTCACTTCAAATGTAAACACGAAAACTCTACCATATTAATTCTTATCATAAATACTCTACCATATTATCTTATGTTATAAATACTGAAAATAATTTTTTTTCTAAATAAAACACTGTTACCTTATGTTGTAACTAGTAACATCTTAAGGTACATATAATTAAAATCATTTTATACCAAATTTCAATTTACTTCAGATTTCAATTGTTAAAACTGCTTGTGAAAACAGCTATGTAAAAAGTCAGAATGGAACTTTCAAACTTAAATAAAACTGACCTGTTTTTGAAAAGTTATGATGACAATTATAATACATTTAAAAAATTACAGCTAATTAATCAATTATGGGAAAAAGAGTCAGCCTACTTTACCTGAACCTTTTTCTAATTTTATTTTATTTTATTTTATTTGCGGTACGCGGGCCTCTCACTGTTGTGGCCCCTCCCGCTGCGGAGCACAGGCTCCGGACGCGCAGGCTCAGCGGCCATGGCTCACGGGCCCAGCCGCTCCGCGGCATGTGGGATCCTCCCGGACCGGGGCAGGAAGCCGTGTCCCCTGCATCGGCAGGCGGACTCTCAACCACTGCGCCACCAGGGAAGCCCTAATTTTTATTTTTTAAAATATTTCCGGAACTATAGGAAAAATAAGTGACTAGAGAATACAGAGAAAGTACCCAGCAACCCTGCTGCTCTGGTCCCCCCCCCCCGCCAAATATTAATTTTGCCGTTGATCTTCTTCCTTCGCATATTATTTGATATCATATTTGTTATGTGGCAGTTTATTGAGTCCACATTGTCTGTCGATGTCTTACATAGAAATAGAATGGAATTTTTAGTTTCCTTCCAATCATATTATGGCCTCTAAGCAGAGGTGTGTGTTATCACAAACATTAAACATTACCTAGAGGCAACATGGACCGAATGGAACCCACTGAATCCTTCCCATTCTTGGCATTTGCAGTGAGGGTGATCTGTTAAGTGGAAACCATGCTATGATGCTCTTTGATTAAAAAGGAAATAGAGTCGTAGTTTAAGCTGACATATGCAAACTTGCTGAATTCCCTTCTCTGTCATTATTAATTTGGGGATAATGTGTGTGTGTGTGTGTGTGTGTGTGTGTGTGTGTGTGTGTGTGTGTATGCATAACACTAAAAGCTTCTTCCCAATAAACATTTTTCTGCTGCTTTAATGACTGAGCACCAATGGAGAGCAGGACGGTAGAGTGAAAAGAATACTAAATCTGGGAGATATAATGAAAACCAGTATCAAAATGAGATCATGCATAGGAAAGTGTTCCATAAACTGCGAAGTGAGGCGCTGTTATTGTTTGGGAGATCAACGATATGTATTTTCTGAGGCTTCGTTGCACCTTTAAAAATGGTGAGCATGAAAAAAAAAATGGTGAGCATGATTTGTTCAGGCTGGAAGCCTGTGTCTTCCTATAGGATGCTAATTGCCTCTAGAAGCCTTCCTCTCAAAATAGAGTTTAAAAAGAAGCTGGTGACTGAGATACCCTCTCACAGATCTTCTGATCTTTTATTTCATGAGTCTACAGATTTTTTAATGCCAGTTGATTAAAATTTTCCATAGAAGAGGTAAGTAAGCAATAGATTTACAGCAGAGAAGAATAAGAAAGACCTGGACTATTAGTCTGCTCGTGCTGCCATAATGAAATACCGCACATGGGGTGACCTTAGCAACGGCAGTTGAGTTTCTCATGGCTCTAGAGGCTAGAAGTCCCAGATCGAGGTCCAGCAGAGTCATTTTCCCGGGAGGGTTCTATTACTGACGAGCAGGAAGAGAACCCTCCTGTGTCCTCACAGGGCTGGAGAGAGAGCTCTCTGGCGGCTCTTATCTGAACACTAATCCTATCAGACCAAGCCTCACCCTTACCATCTCATTTAACCTCAGTTACTTCGTTAGAGGGCCTATCTCCAAATACAGTTATGGGGGGGCTTAGGGGCTTATGAATTTGGGGGTAGGGGAGGACACGAACATTCAGTCCCTAACACCTGGGTTCAAGCTCCCTGTCTGATATTTAGTAACTGTGCAACTCTGAGCAAATCAATTGCATGTTCAAATTCTCTGATTCCTCATCTCTAAAATGGGGGTGAAATGTGGGGATTAGAAGAGATAATGTCTCTTAATTTCCAGACTTTACCCATTTATTCAAATAAAGCAATAAAATTATTTTAATCCTTTTTTTTTAGGCCAGAGAAGATGTTTATGTGTGAGTATGCCCATAAGGTAATTTCCTTCTACAGGGATGTCTTTAAAAACATTCTCTTCTCATTTCTAAATTCATAAAGGCAAATATACACCTAATTATTTTTCTATAGTGTCTCTTAATATCATTCAATTAGAGTGTTTTCTTAGGATAACGTATCACTAGCATAAAAGATGGAAAGAAACGTACATCATTAGAGAAATAATTCCCTGTATTTGCAGGGTGGCTGGCTAAAATGTATTTCGATCCTGCAGACTGAACTCATACTTTAAGTACTGAATTATATTCTTTGCATTTAAAGCAACACACTAGGAAATGATGTTCCCACGGAAACACGTGAAAATGTAAAGATGAATGAAACAACTTTATGTTTTACGGCATTTACTTTGAAAATCTGATTAAGATAGATGTCTTCAGCTCATAATTCTTCAATGTCACAGTCATAGTTCCCATCAGCAAGATGTTTTAAAGGCTTTCGATTAATATTGCATGCCAGAACTGAAATTACATCCTTTGTCGTTTAGTTCTTAATGGTGCAAGTGATAGCTATCAAGCAGTGTTATATGAAGCGTGTGTGATTTTTATTGCAGGCTGTTTTCACAAATCTTTATCAGGTTTCACAAAGGCTGCTTGGGGTTTACAATAAATATGTCCTTCTGCTGAAAACTATACTGATTCTTAAAAGTGAGGTGAAACTTGGATTATTAGAATGTACTTATCGATAAAAAAACTACTCGGATCTGCTGTATTGCCATTTGCAAGCAGTCTTGAATATACCTGCTTTTACCCAAATCTTTTAGTAAATCACTGTTATAATATATGCGAAGTATGTGTCAGATACACGTAGCTCACGAAGCCTTCTTCAGCAAGCGAGCACATTACGTGCCTAGTAAGGAGAACACAGCTGGACGCGGCTGCAGTGCACACCAACTACTGAACGCTGGCTGGGATCGTGCCGCAGAAGTGTATGTCTCATTTTTTTAAATATAATTACTAATTTATTTTTAAAGAGGAACCTAGGGTCCTGAAAAATAATTTCAAAATTTCTGAAACTCAAGCACATCAAAGACAACTCAACTTCATTTATTAAACACCCAGACTCATGAAAGAATCTTACTTATATATAGATTAGAAAGATACAGGTAAAAAAAAATTCTTATATTGATATTTTATATATACATATTTTTTGTTTGTTTGTTTTTTGCTTTGAACACAAGCCAACATATTTTGATCCTGGCTCTATCATTAACACATTCTACTCCTTCAGTCTTGGTTCCCTTTACCTATAAAATTAAGGGGTAGATTATGATTTCTAAGGTCTTTTTTCCAGTTTAAAGAAAATTCTAAAATCCTATAGTGTTTTAAGTGTGTGTGTGTGTGTGTGTGTGTGTGTGTGTGTGTGTACGTACATATATACACACACAGTTTAAAGCTTCGGTTGCTGAAGTCTCAACTGCTGTTATGCCTTGTCACGTTGAGTTTTACAAAATACAAATCTTCTCAAGATAAAACAAGTGATCAAAAACATTACAAAGGACAACAGCAAGGGGCTTATTCTGGGATGTGTCTCCCTTGGGCAGTATCTACATAGTTGATGTAAGAGAAATCTGGCTGCATCTCTCCTGAGTGATCTGTGGTCTTTAGGGACCTCACAGACATGGCTTTTGCCAACTATATGTCTATTATAAAGGAGAATAAAAATATTAACATTAAGATCGACATTCTTATTCAGCAGCACACAGCACATTCATCTTGTCTGGATAACTGCACATTTAAAATTAGAGTCTCCTTACCTGGTTCTAGACATTAGGGAATAACGCACATGTAGAAAAGGGTTTTCGCAATTCCACTTCCCCATATGGCAGGTCACTGCACTTCTCATTAATTCTATAAGGAAGAGCTTGCCTTTTCTACTATGTTTACTTGAATTTTTTCTACTGTATGTGGTTGACTGAAGGAATGGCAATAGTTCACTTTAAAAACATTCTCTCCATTAGCTAGGATTGATATTTTTAAAGCATTCCAACACGTCCATATCCACTCTGTAACAATTCCTTTACAGCTGATACTAAAAAATATTGTGTGCTTAAAAGATAATGCTCTTCACGTTAAAAAAAAAAAAAAAGAAAGAAACTACATATGTTCCCTCTATTTTACGTTTTTTTTTTTTTTGCTAGCTCTAAGTAAATTAGTTTACCCAGTAATTCCAGAAAGAAGTTACTAAAAATCTAGCCTCAATGTAAACTTATAGATCCTAAATGCCAAAGAGGGGTTGCACAATGGAGAGAAAAATGCACGAAGGAAATTTATACTCACTAAAGCTTATTAAACTATTACGCTATGTGCTCAATATACATTATTTAATCTCATAGCCACCTTAAACTGTCAGTATTTATTCCTATTTCACAAGCAGGGGGGAGAAAAGTTCTGAGAAATTGAGAACTCTGGCAATGGTCACAGAGTATGACTCCAAAGCTTTTCATACTAATTTACACGGGAATAATTATTTTTGTCAGTTTTGTTTCAGGCACGTTGTCAAGAAGAAAATGAAGAGGAAACGTTAGCTTTAACATAGGTCTGTAGGAACTCGATATTAAATGGAAAAACAGCTTGTTTTATTCTGAGTGTGGGGATGGACTGGTGTAGAGACCAAAACCCAGCAGCAGCAACAGAAGCATTCTTTTTTAGTAAGGAAACTACGCAGCATTTTACATGGGGAACATAGATGAAAAAATAATTTGAGTGTTATTTTCAGTTTTACAAAGAGTTTAACATTTTTTAGTAGGTAGGCAGTGTTTTGTCTCCTTTTTAAATTTTCTGAAGCCAGTTTCTCTCTTTCATGCTAAGAAACAAAAATATGTTAGGTTTAAAAAAAAATCTCTAAAAGAAATGATTAAAAAAAATACAAGATCCTAGATCCTACTGTTCTTCCTTCCTGTCCTTATACTATAACTTGGGGCTGGCAGGTTACTTTTACAAACTCATAATAGTTGCTAATGTAAAGCATACGGTATTTTTTCTAACATTTTTAATGGATTATTAGAGTTATCAAATCAAACAGTACTACAAAGCACAATCCCATAGGCTCACCTTTGATTATCACCACAATTTACTGAAAAATATTTGAGACAGCATTATTAAAAATTAATGGCCTTCTGGTTTATAAAGAACTGTTATCTCTTTAATTTCTTACTTTCATCATATACTGCCAGGTTTCTATTTTTGTGAGGGCGTCAAAATAGGGTCAAACAATTTCACATATTATATTCAAAAGAAAATAGTATCTGCTTCCCATTATAACTTCTTACTTCTTTCCTGTTATCTTAAAATAATGGATAATTTTGATTCTTCCCTGAATGCATGATCCAAAAACCGAGTATGAGAACAGAATACAAGTATGGTTTATATTAACATGTTTAGTAATCGGCGTTTTGCACGTCAATGCGATTACACACTTTAAATACGTAATTTGACTTAAAAGACACCCACCAAAATCGAGTGAGAAAGACAGATGCGATTAAATGATTATTCAAGCAAAGTAGCAGATATTCTAACAAAGAATACTAATTAACTTTCAAACAATGAGTATTGTGAAATCTAAGTTATACACTGCACATTACTGCACGCGTAAAAATGGAAGGTGACCGCAGAGCCACTCTTTAAATTCAAAAATGTACCGCCCATAATTAGCAATCAAAGCGGAATCATGAAGTTCCGCCGTAAACATTTGCCCTGGCGCTGGGTTAAGGCAGGTAAGTTGGCTGAAGAGGCTGTGACGTCTGCCATGCCACCCTTCACGCTTGCTGCTCACACAACCAGCAGAATGAAAACACTTTCTGATTTCAAGGCAGTCAGAAATACGAAGATGTATTACTGAGCAGATCTAACGCAGATGTCACAAAGGGAAGTTACACTCACGATGAAACGCTCACATCATGATCCAGTGTTTATCCTAATTGGGGGAAAAAAAATTCTTTGGGAAGAACCCTGCAAATGTTGTTGGGAGAAGAGACTCACAATAAAAGAGGAAGGGGAAGAAAAAAGAGAGCTCGGGGAGGGGGGGGGGGCGTTATTTCTTCAAAGAATTACTGCTGAGGTCACAGATAATGTGGTGCACCAGAAGACAGGGAATTTAGGATAGCACCTTCCTTTAAGTGCTTTATTCCTCTTTCATTTAGAATGGAGAAAAGAGTCAGAACAAGACAAAAGACAGCAAAAGAACCAAACTTCCAAAATAGCGTTACACGACATTATTAATAGTGTCGCACGAAAGAGAAATGACAGCTCTCAAAAGAGTACTTTTGTCTCTGCTTACTTTAATTAAACTCCCTAAGCTTTCAAGTGAAGTTGAACCTTTTCTTTTTTAAAACAGAAAAATACATCCAGGCAGATTAAGATTTGATTTCTGTCCCCTAATGGTCCTCAAGCATCGTTAGATCCTGTTTAAAGCAACAGAAACAGCCACAGCAAAAACAAACCTCAACAGCATGCAATTTTCTCTAAAGAACCAGGATTTCCTCCTCTGCCTTTTCACAGGTAAGTCGGCGCCCAGTGCGCCCCTTCCTTTGCGGCAGGTACCGACTCATTAAATTTGAAATGAGAATTACAACAAAATTATACTAGTATGAATGTTTCAATTAACTTCCTTTGTACCGGAGTCCCCTAACAATCTTGCTTTAAAATAAACTAATGTGATTTTAAAAGATCAGGGTACAGTGTGATCCGTGAACATGAGTCCTGATGTACGTTCCTACTGGGGAGAGTTTCCCAATCTGTGGCCACAACTGAAGACACTCCATTGTAGCCAATGTAATGTCACTATTCTTATTCCAAAACCCCTTAAAGGAAACCTATTTCTTTTTTTAAAACTTTTTATTTTATATTGGAGTATAGTTGATTAACAATGTTTTGTTAGTTTCAGGTGTACAGAAAAGTGATTCAGTTATACATATACATGTATCTATTCTTCTTCAAACTCTTGGGATTGACATGTACACACTGCTCTACTTAAAGTGGATAACAAACAAGGACCTACTGTATAGCACAGGGAACTCTGCTCAATATTATATATTAACAACCTAAATGTGAAAAGAATTTGAATTTGGAAAACCTGTGTCTTGCCTTCTCACCATGCACTGTTAATCTGCCCAAAATTAGGTTCACCCTTCTCCTCCTATATACCTTGCCCAGCCCAAATCCTCTTTCTCAACCTTTCCATTCTTCCACTGAAATCACCATTTTCTCCTCGAAAATTTGGTGATAGTTTTTTTTTTTTTTTTTGCGGTATGCAGTCCTCTCACTGTTGTGGCCTCTCCCGCTGCGGAGCACAGGCTCCGGACGCGCAGGCTCAGCGGCCATGGCTCACGGGCCCAGCCGCTCCGCGGCATGTGGGATCCTCCCAAACCGGGACACGAACCCGTGTCCCCTGCACCGACAGGCGGACTCCCAACCACTGCGCCACCAGGGAAGCCCTGGTGATAGTTTTGACTCTTAGTTCATCATCAAGTTGGTTGTTAGTTCATTCAAACTGTACCTTGGTTTTGTATTTTCCCCTGGATCGCCATTGCGTCACCCTACCTAGACCCTGATTTATCACCCTTCCTCTCCACCTCTCAGTCATTTGATAAAAACCCTTGCCTGTTGACTAGGTATAAGCCCCGTGAAAACCTCTGCGCTGACATCTTTGCCTACTGACTCTCCACTACAGTCTCTCCTGCATACAACTGACAGCTTCATTTTCATAAATTTATTCTTTCTTGACCCAAGAATGGTTCGCTGCTGGCAAGTCACAAGTCCACATTTTATTTACCCAGTAATGTTCAAGGACTGTGGAGATAGAGAAGGAGAAGATAAGTTTATTGGCCTAAAGGAGTTGATGCATTTTTTCGAGTTGACACACCTGATGCAGCTAGAACACAAATCTCAGGCGAGTGCAACGAACAAACAAATACATTCGAACTGTCTGAGGAAACGGAAGGGGAAGCATTTGCTTCGTGCAGGGGTTAGTTTCGAAGGCTTCAAACCAACCCCTTCAAACCAAAGTGTAGGCTAACCTTTAGCTAAACTTGAAGGGAGAAGCAAAGATTTAGGAAAGTCAAGGTGTGGGTCACAAGGAAGCCTGTAGAGATCAGTAGTGACACTGGTTTGGAAAAGCAAGAGAGAGAGTTCTGGATAGACCAAGTGGCGACAACTGATGGCTTTAAGTCCAAGCGGGAGAATCTGTACTCGATTTGGGAAGCCATGCAGAGGTCCCTTGGAAGGGAGAGGAGAGAGGCCAGAGGAAGATTAACCTGGATGCTCTTCCAAGGTACAAGGACCTTGTGGCAGCAACCTGGCTGTGAAGTGATGGCCATCTTTTTACGTCTGGAGCTGAGTAGACTCATTGGTAATGGTCATTCACTCACTCCACACGTATTTATTGAGCACCTACCATTACATCAGTTAAAAAAATACTGAGTTAGGTTTTAGCCATGTTGATAATGGTTTAGAAATGTTTACATGTTAGGATATTTTGGTGACATAGATTGTTGAGAAACTGTGAAGATAGTTGAAACTGGAAAAAATAAGTGCTATTATTTATGTGCATGATAACCATAGCTATTGATGTTAATACAAAATATATTCCCCCAATTTATATATTCTCTTCCAGATTCACTAAATTTTCTATGTTGTTAACATCACGGATCCACTTGACGATGACTCCACTGCTACTTCTGAAATTAACTCTTACAGTTTCCTATGTAACTTACTGAATGGTTAGAAATCCCCTTTAGATATTCATTCCTTCATTATAGCAATACTCCAGAAGGGGGTCTTCATTTAAACCCTTAGTATGTTTAAATGAAAGGCCTCTTGGGCTGTTATCCTACCCAATTCCAAAGAGTAAGACACATTCACCTCCTCCCTCCCTTCCTTCGTTCCACACATATGCAATAAACTCCTCCAATATTTCAGGTACATGCTGCTACTAGTAGTTCGATGATGAGGTAAGTACTCTTCTGCCCTTTTGGAGCTTCCACTGTGTCTGACTCCAACGTTTTTTTTCCTACTCTACTATACTGCCCTCCCACTCTTGAGTATAGAAACATGCAAAGAGATGAAATATTATCTGGTAAATAAGAGATGAAATAGCCTCAATTCTGAAAGGTTCACACAAGGCTTTTCTGACAATATAATGCTTGAGTTGTCTCGAGCAATGCCAATTTCAGGCAAAGAACCTACGGGAAACTGGGGAAATGCAAGAGCATGGAGGTGAGGCGGAGTGGAATGAAGCAATAGCTCAGATCAGCTGGAGCATAAAGGGTGTGGGTGGGTGCTGGGGTGGGTGCTGGGTGGGGCGGGACGGCAGCAAATGAGACAGAAAATGAAGTGGCGAAGACAGGGAGGAGGGAGATGTTGATGGGCTTTGCCTTCTGCACCGACTACAGAAATCTGCACATTGTTGTATTAGCAACAGGGAGCTGCTGAATGGTTTTAAGCAAACGAATGACAAGGCCAGAGATGGATTAGTGAAGACTATTCTGGCAGCAGCTTGGAGGATAGATGTGGAGTGTGTGTGGCTGAGTGGTAGGTGATGAGAGTTAGTGTGTATCTGCCGTAAATATCTGTATTGAGTACATAAATGAAAGCCCTGGAAGTGGGGATAGAGATGCAGGGTCAGATTCAAGAGATAATTAAGAGGTAGAATAAACTGATTACCTTTAGCAACACATTAAATGAAGGGTGGGGTAAAAGAGAGGGACGAGCATAGAATTTTCAAAATATTTTCAGCAATGTCTTTCCTCTTTTAAAATCACTTAAAAATCACAAGATTTCATCATATTAACCTTATTCGGCTCTAACCACGCTAATCATTCTGGAAACCGACACAGGACTGGCCTATGTTTCTGTTGAACTGTGGTTACTGAAACAGTTCTTTTTACACACCAGGGTCTGGTGGTGCTTGTATTTGCCTCTTCTTTTAAATTGCAAAGTCTGTCTCGGGAACACTCCACAGCACCGAGTGAAACTTAATACACATGTCTTTCTAAAGCAAATTCTTTTCTTTTTTTAAATCCCACATTCAAGGTATTTTTCCACACAAGCTACTCACATTAAAAACAGATGAAGAAGCAGAAGGAAAAAGAAACAGACTGGGAGAAAGAATTTGGTATTGATGGGAAACTGAACCTGAATGTTTAAAGCTAAGCTCAGGATGTGGTGGAATGGGGGGAAAGCAAAGTTAACCCAAAGCCCTACAGAGTAAATGTAAAATCTACTGAACAAATACCTTGTATAGTGGATTTTCTGAACACTGTCTGAAACATAGGCCTGAGTGCACTCTGACTTAACTCTCCTTACAGTAATGCTTCATCACACTCTGAAAGGGAGAGTAATCGAACCCAGCCTAAACTCTTCCAGAGGAAACTCAACTCTTGGCCAGAAGAGATAAACAGAAACAAAAGGAAAGAAAATGGCTATTTTTCAGCTTAGAACCTTACTCTTTTAACTGTTTACTATTCGTGTTTAGAGATGAGAATTTTAGGAGACAAAGTTCATATTATTTCTTCCTTTTATATAGTGCTCTAAGGATTTCTTACTTTCTTAAGACAAGTAAATTTACTTTGATTTCCCAATATCCAGAAACATGATACTGGACTCCCCTGGTGGCGTGGTTAGGAATCTGCCGGTCATTGCAGGGGACACGGGTTCGAGTCCTGGTCCGGGATGATCCCACATCCCGCGGAGCAACTAAGCCCATGCACCACAACTACTGAGCCTGCGCTCTAGAGCCCGTGAGCCACAACTACTGAGCCCACGCGCCACAACTACTGAAGCCCGCGCGCCTAGAGTCCGTGCTCCACAACAAGAGAAGCACTGCAATGAGAAGCCCGCGCACCGCAACGAAGAGTAGCCCCCACTCGCCGCAACTAGAGAAAGCTCACGCGTAGCAACGAAGACCCAACCGCAGCCAAAAATAATAAATAAAATAAACTTATTTAAAAAAAGAAACATTATACCAAAGCAATGCTTTGCAGAATATTTAAAATAAACTGAAGTGTATATGTATACTTTACATATAAATACTTATGCAAATTAAGAAAACTATAAAGACAGAGATCAGCTTCAAATTACAGCGTTACATAAAATAACACAGACTCACAGATATAGAGAACAAACTAGTGGCTACCAGTGGGGAGAGGCAAGATAGGGGTAGGAGATTAAGAGGTATAAACTACTACGTATAAAATAAAAAAGCAACAGGATATATTGTACAGCACAGGGAAATATAACCATTATTTTGTTATAACTTTAAACGGAGTATAATCTATAAAAATATTGAATCACTATGTTGTAGCTCACACTAATATAATATTATAAATCAACTACTCTTCAATAAAAAATTAAAATTAAAAAAAGAGCAAAAGAATTAATAAATATATAATTAGCTTTTGTTACCATTTTTTTTTTCCTGGAAGGGAGCAACAGATAGAATATTAAAAGCTTGTGTTTCTTTAAACCTGAGATCTGCAGAGAGCAAGTGTGCTGTGCCCTTTTCTATAAATAAAATTTCAAAGGAACACAGCCACGCCCACTCGTTTACATTTGACTGCTTCTTTACTACAACAATGGATTAGCACCTCCAGTCCCCATAAAAGCCTCAAATATTTACCATCTGGCCCTCTAAGAAAAAGGTTGCCAATCAGTTGTGTTTTGTTTTGTTTTCTGGTAACTGAAAATTTTATTGAGACAATTGTAGATTCCCATGCAGCTTTAAGAAACAATACAGAGATTATCCATGTACCCTTTACTCAACTTCCCCCGGGGATGACATCTTCCAAAATCAATACATCCAGCTTTCTTAGTCAGACTTCCCCAGTTTTATTTGTGTTCCTGGTTGTGTGTGTGTATGTGTGTGTGTGTGTTCAATACAATTTTACTACATCTTTATGTTGACCAGTTTTAAACATAAACTTGTTTCCTCAGTAATGAGGGCTTTTTCTTATCATTTGTTTAGAAGGTAAAAACTGGAGTTCTAAAAGCAAAAATTAAAAAGTTCGTGTTAGTGTCAAGTTTGGCAGAAGTTGGCAAGATAAAATGGGGTAAAGACAGCCAGATTTAGGGCCTATCTGTAAAGTCATTTTAAAAAAGGAAACATGCTCTGTGTCTGAACAGAATAAACCGTTTTACCATCTGCAACTGCACTGTGAAGATTTTCCTTTTTGAAATAAGTTTTACTGAGAAGCTTACTTTCTTACTACCAAATCTTGTGGGAAGGGAGGGTTACCAGGGCAGTGGCAGGTAGAGAAAGAGAAAAAGGAAGAAAACATGTAACCAAATTTAGGTGTATTAATAGTTGTTTGTCACTTAAAATTAAAGTTTTATCTATATGAGTCACTTGCAATTATTATCAGAAAGGCAAAAATAATATATTTTACTATGCGTTTGAGTTAAAATACATAATAGCATCTATAAATGGCTCAATGAAATGCTTCAGCATTTTAAATAATTCTTTACAGAGTGGCTTGGGAGAATTCATTTGCTTAAAGATGCCTCCTTCATTTCTAAAGCAAGGAACTAATAAAGCACAAGTTTCATAAATACAATTTAGTTGAGAAAGCAATAAATAAATGCATGAAGTAATGCATACCAAATGAAAACAATCCTTAAGTAAATCCTTCCTGTGAATATCCTCTCTGGAATTAAATGGAGAATAAATTAATGAATAAATAAATAATAAATAATAAAGCTGTGGTAAATTGCAATTCTGAAAAGAATAGAAATCTACATGTTACAAGAATCAATTCGACATGACAAGTCATTTTGAACGACTGATAAAAGGCATACGAAAGAATGTAAATTTCTAGCCTCACATAACCAAACTGAACTGTCAAGTTTGTTGTAATAAAAAATACAAATTTTTTGTATTTGTATAAATTGTGAGAAAGCATTTCAAGTCATAAATGGAGAAGGAAGCATGTTCAAAACTATATATTGAGCTAAAGGTCCTTAAGAAGAATTCATTTTAGTTGTTATTTTATTATAGTTAATCTATTTTTATTACTGAAAAACAAGATGTTTTCAGCTCTAAAAAATAAGGAGTAATAAATAATGACAAATGTGAAAAGAGTTTCTGCTTAAGTACAATCATTTCAATGATGTGTGAAATATGAATCTCAATATTTTTCCTTATTAATAAATAAAACATTATAACATTTGGGACTATCTGGAAGTAAACTATAAATAAACTTTCTTTTAAATATTAAATCACACAAACAATTCAATTCTGATATAAAGCTTCAGCACTCCTTTTCCTCTGTTTCTCTAGTACCCATCTCAAACCCTTGAGAAAAATCTTCAGAAATTTTAACAAATACACTGTGTTGAAGTCATAAATATTTATGGCATTCATTCGATATGGAAAACTAGGCTAAAACACAAATATACTGGATTTTCACTATTTCTTTTCTCTTTTATTATATCCCTGTTTCTTTTTATAAACAATTGTTTCTGATGGTGTCAAACAAAACTTCATCATTACTGTACTATTGCGATGCTCTCCTAAAAATATTATCGAGAGACTTGATTCCCAAGTCAAAAAGCTTACTTAAACCTTTATTCAGAGGCATATACTTGAAAACTTGTCAAAACGCTTTGCAGAAATTTCTTCAAAATGTTTTAAATTGATTTGATACATTATGTTGTAAATATCAGAAAAGTGTTTAGTTCATGTGAGTGTAGCACACATTACTGGCTATACAGTTGACCCCTGAACAACGGGTTTGAACCACTTGGGTCCACTTATATGCATATATTTTCCAGCAGTAAATACTACAGTACTCCATGGTCAGTGGTTACTGAATCCGTGGATGTGTAGGAACTGCAGACACAGACCATAAATTATACTCAGACTAACCCCCCCCACCTTGTGCAAGGGTCAACGGTGTTCCAAAATATCTCATCATGCAGGTGAGTCCTGCCACTCGAATCTCAACAGTACGGAGGTGCACAAACTAAGCAATGTCTTGGGAGTCTGGTCAACTTGGCTTGAGGCTCTGAGTCTCATGTTTCTAATGTAGAAAATGTGGACTAATAGCTACTACCTCTTGAGGTTCAAGAAGAATGAAATTCAATGAAATAATACCTGGCACAATTTGTAACTGATAGAAGATGATCAGTAAATGATAGTTTTTTTTAAAAAAAAATGACTGTCTGACTTAAGCAGAATCGGCAAAGCCATGCCTTAGAGAAGGGCTATATGAAGCCCTCATTACTTCCCTTCCCATCCCTGCACGCCCACCCGCGGTCTATGACCTTAACAGCTACTATTAATATATATGGCACTCTTGGGCACAAATAAGGCCGTACAAATTTCTCAAAATCCTGAATCAGGCAGTTACCAACAATGAGTTTAACTTAGTACGTGAATGTAAGCCTCTTGATCAAACCTAGGGCAACTGTTTCTACCGTCTTAAAGCCACTAAAATAAGTTTCCTGAAGCTGAATACTTCTAATTTTGTTTTTTCTACTTAGTTCTAAATAGAAGTGATTGAAATATCAGTTTGAAATATCAATTTGGTAAAATTCAGGAAGAGACAGGACACTGAAAATAGGTACACCCATCTGAAAATAAGTAAGGTTTCTCAACATTGACAATGTCATTAAGGTCAACTCTACTGCTGGATTTATTCACGGGCATTGTGATTCTGAAGATACTAATTTACTAATTAAACGCAGACCTGTGCCCAAGATTACCTATATAGTGCTGTAATAAGTGACTCGGTGCACTAAAGTATTGTACTGCTGTCTTTGGCATTTAAATATATGCTCCTCCAGACTGACAGCTACTTATGTGGGGCTGAAAAGACCAACTGGATAGATAAACAAACTGTCTTTACAACAATGTTCTCCTTTTAAGACTAATCTTTGGTTTATGGCTGTTTATAAAATATGCTGTTGTGTGCAAGCCTGCCGCTCACTCCACAGTCCAGAGCCTTTGTTTTAAAGCGGGTCATATCGTTCCCAGTTGCTGTGTACCAGAGCGACCTTTGGTTTTGGTTTCATAGCAATTTATACTGATGTCATACTGTTTGAAATTTTGCAGTCTTGTGTGTTAATTATATACATCAGAAGAAAACACTCACTCTTAAAATGCTCATACCAGTGGTTTCTTATATGGTTTACTTTTCAGTGGAAGTTTACATTGTCTGAAACATAGACCATATCACCAAAATATATCAATATTACCAGGAAAATCCAACCCGTATAACTAGAAGTCTTAGTTAACTGGAATTTTTCCTATCCTTCAAATTTTAAAAGAGAAGAAAATGCAAAGAAAACAACGTATGATTTCTAAATATGAAAAAAAACCATGTATAGGACCTGTCCTTGTTATAATACAGATTCATCTCCACAGCCTAAGATAGGAAACACAGCAACGGTTATTACTTATTTAGCGTTCACTACAGGCGCTCTCCTTTACACATATTTATTTGGAGCTGTTTGTACAAAATGGCACAGATTTTGTAATCCTGCACTTAGTTAAGAATCATTCACTTCCAAATGAATCCTGCCATTTCTGATTATTGTATTCCTGGCTAGTCTGTCAGTTCTTGTAGCAAACTATAACTACGGTATACAGCATTCTCGCAATGTGACTCAGAATAAGCACACCCGTCACTACTTATAGAACCCAAACTATCATTTGTTCACTGGCCCTTCCCGAAGTTTTAAATCATTTAGAACCACCGCTGGTATGGGTCTAAATCCTGGTTCTACTACTTTCTAGCTGACTGATCTTTGACAAAGTTAGTAACCTCTCTGGGTCTTAATTTCTTTCATGTTTGCAGACATTAAAATCAAGGGCCTGAAACTCAAGATGTGGTATTACCCTCTTTCTTCCTAAACCCCTAACAAATCTGCTTCTTTTTTCCTGTGTTTTCTCTAAGGTGGTCTATAGCATCCCATCCCAACCAATATTATCCAAATCGGGCATTTTAGAGCAATCTCTGATGTGTCTCGCTCGTAATCCTCGCCCCACCAAACGTAACCACTGATCCTGGCGCGTCATTTCTATCCTAAGATCTCTCTTGGGCTTTAATGGTCCCTTTCCCCTCCTGCCACTGCACGAGTCCAGAACTTCATTAGCTTTGGCCTCGTCTATGGCAATGAGTTTAACTTCTCTCCATGCTTCAAGGCTAGCACTGTCCAAAGAAATATAATGTGAGTTATATATATTGAATATATATAATTAAAAATTTTCTAGTAATCAAATTAAAGAAAGCAAAAAGAAACAAGGAGTTAATTTTAATAATACATTCTGTTCAACGCAATATACTCTACCTGCACCTTCTCTGTCTACTAAGTTGCCACTTTACTCTTTGAGGCAAAGTTCAAACCTCACCTCTCCTGAGAAGAGTTCCAGAAAGACACAAATACCCTAGGCTCCAATTTTCTCCCTGACTTCCCAAGTAGCAGCTATCAAATTTATTCACCCTTCATCACAAAACCACGCTGACTGCTTCCACAGCAGCTCGGTCACACCGTCTGCTCCAGCCCGGCCCTCACTTCTGCTCACTAATACTTTTGTTTTCTCTTGTTAATCTCCTGTCACATTCCTTAAAGTGGCTGCTCTAAGCTTCTTCTAATCTTCCACTCAGATCACTCAAGCACGAAGCTCAGGAAATGACTGAGGTGTCTTACTTTTCTAAGATTTGAGCCATGGCATTTGAGTTCCCGCATTTCCCTTCCTGTTTATCTCAGAATCTCGCAATATATGCTCAGACATTTTTATGACGTGTGTTTCTATTGAGGTATAATTAACACACAATGTAGTGCACAGATCTTAAGTGTTCAGTTCCATGAGTCTGGCGACTGTGTACACCCATCTACCATCACCCAAAACAAGATATATTTAAGTATGTGAATTTTTTTTTTTTTTTTTTGGTGAGGCTTAAACAACAGCAGCTTATTTTCTCATAGTTAGAGAGGCTGGAAGTCCAAAGTCATGGTGTCAGCAGAACTGATTTTTTTCTGAGGGCCTCTCTCCTGGGCTTGGCTTATAGATGGCTATCTTCTTCTGGGTGCAAAACAAGACAGTGAACATCTTCTTCACTCAGAAAGTTTCCTTGGGCCCCTTTCCAGATAATTCTCTTCCTCTTCCCCTAACCCTCCACCCGAGGCAGCCACTCTCTGATGTCTGGCATCATATATAGATAGTGTGTGTGTTCTTGGGTTTTATATATCTGTGTAATTGGAATCATACAGTATGTTCTCTGTCACATCTGGCCTCTTTTGCTTAATGGGATGTTTCTGAGATGCATTTAAAGTGTCGTGAATAGCAGTGGTTTATTCTTTTTTATACCATTAACCAATTCTGTTGATGGACATTAAAGCTGCTTCCAATTTTAGGTTTTTATGAATGAGGCTGCATATAAATATTTTTGTATGAGTCTTTTTTAACACATGTTTTCATATCTTTTTGGTTAAGTATCTAAGGGTGCAATGACTGGGTCATAGGCCAGATGTTTAACTTTAGAAACAGCCATCAAACAGTTCTCCAAGGGGTTTGGACCAAACTAACTGCTCATCAGCAGCGCATGCGAGCTCCGGCATTACCTTCTGCCCGACATTTGGTGTTGTTAGTGTCTTTGATTTTAGTCCGGGCTGGAGGGTACGGGTCCTCGGCCTTTCTTGATCTTCTTAAGGCCCTCCCCACAGCTTCAAGGAAAAGGCTGCCCTGCTCGTTCCCACTCTTTTCTCCTTCTGGATCTAAGCCTCGTCAGCCTCCTTGCACTTCCCTCTCCATTCATTATTCCCGCTCCCCTGCAGCTTCCCGTGTTCTTCCTCCCCGGATCCTTGCATTCCAACTCCCTGTGCTGAGCTTAAAACACGGTGACCAGTAAGGAAGAGCCAATCCAGGCGAGAAATGAGGGTGGCTTATATGAGTGCAACATGGCAGACGTGTGAAAAGTGGTCAATTCTGAACATCCTTTGCAGGTAGAGCTGACAGGATTTGCTGATGGAGATGGTGCACGTGTCTCCCCTAACTGCACCTATAGCCCTATTGTCTTTTCAAGCACTACTGCTTACTTCTAAAACTCAATAAGACAACACTGAATTCATATCATTCCCTTAAAACCAATTCCCCAACATCACTAGCTCTTTTGATTCAATTCATTCTCTCAAGAAGTATTTCTCAGTTGTTCCTGTGTGTCAGGCGCCGTTCTGGGCATTTGGGTTTTACCTCTGTGAACAAAACAGAGTAAACCTCTGTCTTTTTGAGGGTTCCATTCTTCTGTGGGAAGACAGCAAATAATAAATATAATTGCAAGGTAAAGCATATGGTAACTTAGAAGGCAATAAGTGCTTTAGAAAACAAAGAGTAAACTAGGGTAGGATGTCGGGTTAGCCTCATTGAGCAAAGGCTGAATGAAGGAGATGAGAGAGTTCAACAGGGAGAACTCTGGTTGGAGGGTTCCAAAGAAGGACGGACTAGGACAAAGGCATGCCTGGTGTACCCCAGGACCAGAAAGGAGGGTCAACGAGCCCAGACAGGTGCAACCACAGGGGCAGCGGAGCAGGAGAGGGGCTCAGTGACAGCAGGAGCCAGACCACATGGGACGGTGCGAACCACTAGCAAGATGAACCCTTACTCCGAGCGAAAGAGGGAGTGAAAGAGGGAGCTGGGGAGCGCTGTGAGGCGATAAGTTACATTTTAAAAGAATCACTCAGGCCACTGTCTTGACTACAGATAGGGAGGCGGTGCCAAGGGACCCCCTGCAGATAGAATCTTCTGCAGAATCCAAGTGAGAGATGACGGCGACTAACACGTTAGCCGTAGAGACGATAGGAGAATGTTGGATTCTGATCCTAGGTTGACTATAGAGCCAACCTACTCAAAATTTTAACTTACAAGTCATTCCATCACATAAAAAGGGAAAACTCTTTAAAAGCAACCTCCACTCTAAGCTCTACTACCAAAAATTAGACTTTAAGGGCACAGACTAGATTGTGTCTCTTATACTTACCGCTTTATTTAAAAGTTATTATTTTATTTCCCTTTTCACATACCCTTTGTGGTATGAAGTAAGGTATGCTTTATTTCTCTTATACATCTTTAGGGGAAAAAACACCCCTTTCCTCACAGTAAAGAAGAATATGGTCTTTCTAAGTCTTAAAATATGTCACAGTATATACCAATAAATTTAATTTTGAAAGTAGTGAAATATGATAGAACAGTGTCCAGGTAAGCAGTTTATTGTACACCTGCTATAAAGGGAGCTCAAAAAACATTCTGACATCCACTATTTTAGAAAAACAGCTTTAGATCCAAAATTTGGTAACTGTGCAGAATGAAAGTGTATTCCAGACAGAATATGTCATCTTTGCCACTCTACATTGGTAGTCAATGGAAAGGCTACCTACAAACGGAGAGCACCCCCTTGGCCGAATTCAAGGGCTCACGGGCTAGCTGTATAGTCTGCCAGTTTGACTCAGTACATTATGGTCTGGGAGAAAGAAACAATAAACACAACACCAGCATGATAATTCAGTGCTGTGATCTATTTGGAAGTAGTCGAGATGCGATTTTCATCTTCAATCATTCATACCATGCTTCCTGGAAGGGCCAACGTTCTCTGCATTGGCTTCATTTTGGTCATTTCCTGAGCTGGGTGTTATGCCAGGTTAAGACTTTATTCCATGGTTACAAAAAGTCAGGAAGCACAACAGTGAGAAAACCTTCCATGTAATTAAAGCCTTTGATTGGGATGCACAGCTCCGGGCAAACGTGTTTCTGACAACATGAGCAAATCATGCTGCAGACAGAGAATCTGTCCGCTTCCCTGAATTTGTTTTTCACTGACTCCAGAGATCATATGGGCACTGAAACATCCCTGACTCAGCAACAGAAGTGACAAAAGCAATCATGTACAAAGGCCAGGGAAAGAGGCCCCGGGGAATCTTAGCACCCACCAGAGGAACACACAACTGGTAGCAGAGGTTATTCTCAGAGGCATGATGAAATCAGAGAAAGACACCCTGTCTGACCTTTTATAGAACATTTCAGAAGCAGAACAATCAAATGAGGAATGCTTTCCATAACAATGGTATACAGAGTAAAGGAGTGCCTTTGATCAGAGTGGTGGAACTAGGTAACTGAATCACCTACCAGCGATTGAAATATGCAATAATTAAGGGGCCCTTCAAGTTTACTTCAACAGCTGGTCTTAAGTTGAAAAAGGAGACAGAATTCAATCTTACATGCTAATGATTATTTAACAGATGTGAAAATCCCACTGTTCTCTCTTCCTTCCTTCTTAAGGAATGCCAAGAAGAATTTTCTTTAAAGCGGAATACTCTAGATGTTTAATCCATTTATGTATGGAAGCAGGAAATGTGTTTTCCAAGTGTTTTACTTAAGAGAGTAATCTGGATGCCTAAAAGGGCACTATAAAAATAGACACTGATTTAAGACAGAAAGTTTGAAAACATACTGATAATGGCAATTGGTATGAGGGACACGGATTTCAAAGATGCATAACATTTTAAAACCATTTTCTCAGACATTTGACTTTATACTTTTCTTTTAAAGATTCTATTGTTGAATAACTAACATAGTTGCAACACTCCATTAAATATTTACAGAGAATCTGAAATAGCTGCCTCTGAATAATAATTGTTAAGAAATTCAACTACAGAAAATTCTTCATTATTTGTGATAACTGGGTGTGGATATGATTTAAAGTCACATATAATTTAGTGTGTAGCCTCGATCTTCATAGCCTATACACCTTTACCAGAGAAGAATTAACTGACTTACTACTTTCTCAGCTTTTTTGGTTTTATCATCTTGGAGGTTAAAAAAAAAAAGTCTATAGACAGCAGGATAAACAAAAGTAGGTAGTAATCAAGACTGATTTCATCAGGAATGTCTCTTTTAATTCTGTTCTATTCCTTTATATGTGTGCTTTATAAATTGTGTAATTGAGTATCTTTACTAATGATATAAGTGAACATATTAATAAAGGCGTATTGCTTCATCCTAGTGACGGACTAATTATATATGAACACTAATGAACACTGGAACTTTTCACACACTGTGGGGAAAAACTCAAACGGAACGGTAAACGTTTCAAATATAGGAGATAAATAAGATGACACATATTCATTTAAGGTATTTATACTGTAATGCTGGAGGCTGTTGAAAAACAAAAGAGACAAAACCAAAGAGACGGAACAAACGCACAGATTTAAAAATACCTTGGCAGAGACATATTTGACATTTCTGTGAAGCTAAAAGAAGAGAGAAACAGATGTTACATCATTGCAGGAGTTACTACAGATCACCTACCAGATGGAGGATATGTATTGAGGCTTCCTTTACAGATTATAAAACTGGAACCAAAGCTATACTGTGATGACGGGGCATTTTAACCATTCATTGAGTCAGGAAACAAACAGGTGTTGAATGCTTGCTGTGTGTCAAGAATTGTTGTAGTCTCAGAGATACATTAATGAATAAAACAAGGAAGGAACTGGGGATGCCCAGCCTGGTGAAGAGAAGAATTGAGGTGGGAAGACAGACATTCTTATTTTTGTGGAACGACTGTCACTTAAAAGAAAGAATGGACTCATTTTAACGGAAGTTAAAGGGAGGCCTTCGGTAGAGCAGTAAGAAGGAACTTCCCAGCTCTTTAAGCTGGCTAAACATAGGACAAGCTGCCTCAGCTAATCCCTTACCCACCAGTTCAAGGCAAAGCTGGAAAATCATGTGCCCGGGATCCTTCAGAAGAGATTCCTGAACTACGTGAGGCTCTTTCAATTCTAAGGCCCTGAGGATTATATGATCCAAGCAATATTTTAGTAAAATTAATTGGTGTGAAGCATGTACTGGAGAGAATAAATAGCAGCAGGGAGGGATACGGCAGCCATTGAAATATGACGCCATTAAGACCAGGATGAAGGAGATATCTCTGGAAATGAAAGGATGGACACACACTTTTTCAATGGAGAAGTCGATCAAAAAGTAACCTTGGAAATGCTTTTTAACCAATAAGGGCTTAGAGAAACACTAGGCATTATCATGACATTTTTAATAGCTTCTTTCCCAGCACGTTCCTTACACACTGAAGACGTTCATTACATGCTTGCCTCCCATTTTTCTTCCTTGTCCTAGATCAAAGATACATATGAAACTTATGGAAGTGGTTAATTTTTTATTGAAAATGGATTATTATTATTTTTTAATATTATAGAATTATATAAAGTAATTTCTTTCCCCTCTTTAATAGTAAGTTCTAAAGATAACCAGTTAGGGGCTTCCCTGGCAGTCCAGTGGTTAAGACTTCGCCTTCCAATGCAGGGGCTGCGAGTTCAATCCCTGGTTGGGGAGCTACGATCCCACATGCCTCGCAGCCAAAAGAGCAAAACATAAAAACAGAAGTAATATTGTAACAAATTCAATAAAGACTTTAAAAAACAGTCAAAAAACTTTAAAAAACATCAAAAACAGTCTTAAAAAATAATAAAGATACCAGCTGTACCGGAGTAATATTTTGCAATATTAATCAAGGTTCCTAACCATCACCACCACTGGCTTTTTCTCTTGTGTCTTTCTCCACATCCTATGAGCACACAGTACCTTAGGAAAAAGTTGTTAACACAGAAGCAGAATATAAATAAATCAACTCTTGATCTGTGAGTTTCAACAGCTTAGACTTATGCAAGAAACAAAAAGGTTCCAGAAGAGTTCTTGAGCATTCAGAGTTTTTCTAGCACCCACCCTTCCCAACCCTAGCGCTTGACTACTAATGCCTACCTGGAGTAGAAGAAAAATAGGCGAAGGGTTGCTTGTGTCGAGAAGGCACTCTGCTCAATGCTGGCCCCTTCCAAGTTGGACACAATAACAGGAACAAACGATGGATCCAAGAGCAGCAAAATTTCACCCTTTCCCCAGCATGGTGAAGTAGGATAAGACTAAGGATGGATGGGTAGGGCATTTAGGCAGATGAGACAACTGAGACAACTTCAAAGAGACAACAGATTCTGGCCCCCAAGCCTCCCCACACCTAGTGTATCCTAACGGGGCAGCCATACACTTTCTGTACATCGAAGGGTCATGGAAATCCCTGAGAGAGGGCTAGAATTTTAAAGGTCTTGTGGTTAGTATGGACTTATGAGGCCACAGTGATTGTAACAAACTCATAAACAAAGGTACTGATAGGTTTCAATGTGCAAAGCGTGAAAGAAGACCAGATGTTTCTTACTGTCTTGGTTAGCTCAGACTATGATAAGAAAATGCCACACACTGGGTGGCTTAAACAACAGACAATTGTTTCTCGTAGTTCTGGAGACTGGAAGTCCAAGACCAAGGTGCCAGCCAATTTGGTTCCGGAAGAAGGCCCTCTTCCTGGCTGGCAGGTGGTCATCTGTGTTCCTACATGGTGGAGAGGGTGTCCTGGTGTCTCTTCTCCTTCTTAGAAGGGCCTTAATTCCACTATGCGGGCCTCACACCCTAACCGCATCTAAAACTAATTATCTCCCCAAAGGTCCTACCTCCAAATACCATCACATTGCAGGTTAGGGCTTCAACACAGGAATTCTGGGTGAATGTAATTCAGTCCACAGCATTTTGCTCCTGCCCCCCCCATTCATGTCTTTCTCGCATCCAAAAATACGTTCATTCCACCCCAACAGCCTCAAAAATCTTAACTGCTCTAGCATCAATTCTGAAGTCTAACCTTTCATTTAAACTCAGCTAAAGCAGGAGCCCGGTGCAGCGTCTCCGCACACGGCCCGTCGCCTCCATCCTGAATTGCGGTGTCTCGCACGGCGCTTCTGCTCATGGCGTGAGGTGCTGGCATGGTCACATTACATAAAGAACTCTGGTCTGCAAGGCTGGGTGCAAGTCTTTGCACGCAGCACCCTAGGAGCAAGTAAAACTAGACTGTGCACACAGGAAAAAAAGTTAAAACTCAGTATCTTCGGGCCTGAACCAGGATGGCGGAGTAGAAGGATGTGCTCTCACTCCCTCTTGTGAGAACACCAGAATCACAACCAGCTGCTGGACAATCGTCAACAGGAAGACACTGGAACTCACCAAAAAAGATACCCCACATCCAAAGACAAAGGAGAAGCCACAGTGAGATGGTAGGAGGGGCACAATCACAGTAAAATCAAATCCCATAACCGCTGGGTGGGTGACTCACAGAGTGGAGAACACTTATACCACACTTCACTGGAGTGAAGGTTCTGAGCCCCACATCAGGCTTCTGAAGCTGGGGGTCCAGCAACGGGGGGAGGAATTCCTAGAGAATCAGACTTTGAAGGCTAGTGGGATTTGACTGCAGGACTTTGACAGGACTGGGGAAAACAGAGACTCCACTAGTGGAGGGCACACACAAAGTAGTGTCTGCATCAGGACCCAGGGGAAGGAGCAGTGACCCCAGGGAAGACTGAACCAGGCCTACCTACTAGTGTTGGAAGGTCTCCTGCAGAGGAAGGGGTGGCTGTGTGTCACTGTGAGGACAAGGACACTGGCAGCAGAGGTTCTGGGAACTCCTCCTTGGTGAGAGCCCTCCCAGAGTCTGCCATTAGCCCCACCAAAGAGCCCAGGTAGGCTCCAGTGTTGGGTCGCCTTAGGCCAAACAACCAACAGGGAGGGAACCCAGCCCCACCCATCAGCAGACAAGCAGATTAAAGTTTTACTGACCTCTGCCCACCAGAGCAACACCCAGCTCTACCCACCACCAGTCCCTCCCATCAAGCCTCTTAGATAGCCTCATCCACCAGAGGGCAGACAGCAGAAGCAAGAAGAACGACAGTCCGGCAGCCTGTGGAACAAAAACCACATTCACAGAAAGAGAGACAAGACGAAAAGGCAAAAGGTTATGTACCAGATGAAGGAACAAGATAAAACCACAGAAAAACAACTAAATGAAGTGGAGATAGGCAACCTTCCAGAAAAAGAACCTAGAATAATGATAGTGAAGATGATCCAGGACCTTGGAAAAAGAATAGAGACAAAGATTGAGAAGATGCAAGAAATGTTTAACAAAGACCTAGAAGAATTAAAGAACAAACAAACAGAGATGAACAATACAATAACTGAAATGAAAACTACACTAGAAGGAATCAATAGCAGAATAACTGAGGCAGAAGAACGGATAAGTGACCTGGAAGACAGAATGGTGGAATTCACTGCTGCAGAACAGAATAAAGAAAAAAGAATGAAAAGAAATGAAGACCGCCTAAGAGACCTCTGGGACAACAATAAATGCAACAACATTCACATTGCAGGGGTCCCAGAAGGAGAAGAGAGAGAAAGGACCAGAGAAAATATTTGAAGAGATTATAGTCGAAAACTTCCCTAACATGGGAAAGGAAATAGCCACCCAAGTCCAGGAAGCGCAGAGAGTCCCATACAGGATAAACCCAAGGAGAAACATGCCGAGACACATAGTAAACAAATTGGCAAAAATTAAAGACAAAGAAAAATTATTGAAAGCAGCAAGGGAAAAACGACAAATAACATACAAGGGAACTCCCATAAGGTTAACAGCTGACTTCTCAGCAGAAACTCTGCAAGTCAGAAGGGAGTGGCATGATATACTTAAAGTGATGAAAGAGAAGAACCTACAACCAAGATTACTCTACCCGGCAAGGATCTCATTCAGATTTGACGGAGAAATCAAAAGCTTTACAGACAAGCAAAAGTTAAGAGAATTCAGCACCACCAAACCAGCTCTACAACAAATGCTAAAGAAACTTCTCTAAGTGGGAAACACACGAGAAGAAAAGGACCTACAAAAACAAACCCAAAACAATTAAGAAAATGGCCACAGGAACATACATATCGATAATTACCTTAAACATGAATGGATTAAATGCTCCAACCAAAAGACATAGGCTTGCTGAATGGATACAAAAACAAGACCCATATATATGTTGCCTACAAGAGACCCACTTCAGACATAGGGGCACATACAGACTGAAAGTGAGGGGATGGAAAAAGATATTACATGCAAATGGAAATCAAAAGAAAGCTGGAGTAGCAATACTCATATCAGACAAAATAGAGTTTAAAATGAAGGATGTTACAAGAGACAAGGAAGGACACTACATAATGATCAAGGGATCAATCCAAGAATAAGATATAACAATTATAAATACATATGCACCCAACATAGGAGCACCTCAATACATAAGGCAACTAATAACAGCTATAAAAGAGGAAATCAACAGTAACACAGTAATAGTGGGGGACTTTAACACCTCACTTACACCAATGGACAGATCATCCAACATGAACATAAATAAGGCAACAGAAGCTTTAAATGACACAACAGACCAGATAGATTTAATTGATATTTATAGGACATTCCATCCAAAAACAGCAAATTACACTTTCTTCTCAAGTACACAAGGAACATTCTCCAGGATAGATCACATCTTGGGTCACAAATCAAGCCTCAGTAAATTTAAGAAAATTGAAATCATATCAAGCATCTTTTCTGACCACAAAGCTATGAGATTAGAAATGAATTACACAGAAAAAAATGTAAAAAACACAAACACATGGAGGCTAAACAATACGTTACTAAATAACCAAGAGATCACTGAAGAAATCAAAGAGGAAATCAAAAAATACCTACAGACAAATTACAATGAGAACACGATGAACCAAAACCTATGGGATGCAGCAAAAGCAGTTCTAAGAGGGAAGTTTATAGCTATACAAGACTACCTGAAGAAACAAGAAAAATCTCAAATGAACAATCTAACCTTACACCTAAAGGAACTAGAGAAGGAAGAACAAACAAAACCCAAAGTTAGCAGAAGGAAAGAAATCATAAAGATCAGAGCAGAAATGAATGAAATAGAAACAAAGAAAACAATAGGAAAGATAAAAAAAACTAAAAGTTGGTTCTTTGAGAAGATAAACAAAATTGATAAACCATTAGCCAGACTCATCAAGAAAAAGAGGGAGAGGATTCAAATCAATAAAATTAGAAATAATAAAGGAGAAGTTACAACAGACACTGCAGAAATACAATGCATCCTAAGAGACTACTACAAGCAGCTCTATGCCAATAAAATGGACAATCTGGAAGAAATGGACAAATTCTTAGAAAGGTATAACCTTTCAAGACTGCACCAGGTAGAGACAGAAAATATGAACAGACCAATCACAAGTAATGAAATTGAAACTGTGATTTAAAATCTTCCAACAAACAAAAGTCCAGGACCCGATGGCTTCACAGGTGAATTCTGTCAAACATTTAGAGAAGAGCCAACATCCATCCTTCTGAAACTCTTCCAAAAAATTGCAGAGGAAAGAACACTCCCAAACTCACTCTATGAGGCCACCATCACCCTGATACCAAAACCAGACAAAGATACTACAAAAAAGAAAATTACAGACCAATATCACTGATGAATATAGATGCAAAAATCCTCAACAAAATACTAGCAAACAGAATCCAACAACACATTAAAAGGACCATACACCATGATCAAGTGATATTTATCCCAGGGATGCAAGGATTCTTCAATAGACACAAATCAATCAATGTGATACACCATATTAACAAACTGAAGAATAAAAACCATATGATTATCTCAATAGATGCAGAAAAAGCTTTTGACAAAATTCAACACCCATTTATGATAAAAACTCTCCAGAAAGTGGGCATAGAGGGAACCTACCTCAACATAATAAAGGCCATATACAACAGACTCACAGCAACCATCATTCTCAATGGTGAAAAACTGAAAGCATTTCCCCTAAGATCAGGAACAAGACAAGGACATCCACTCTCACCACTATTTTTCAACATAGTTTTGGAAGTCCTAGCCATGGCAATCAGAGAAGAAAAAGAAATAACAGGAATACAAATTGGAAAAGAAGAAGTAAAACTGTCACTGTTTGCAGATGACATGATACTATACACAGAGAATCCTAAAGATGCCACCAGAAAACTACTAGAGCTAATCAAGGAATTTGGTAAAGTTGCAGGATACAAAATTAATGCACAGAAATCTCTTGCATTCTTATACACTAATGATGAAAAATCTGAAAGAGGAATTAAGGAAACACTTCCATTTAGCACTGCAACAAAAAGAATAAAATACCTAGGAATAAACCTACCTAGGGAGACAAAAGACCTGTATGCAGAAAACTATAAGACACTGATGAAAGAAATTAAAGATGATACCAACAGATGGAGAGATATACCATGTTCTTGGACTGGAAGAATCAATACTGTGAAAATGACTATACTACCCAAAGCAATCTACAGATTCAATGCAATCCCTATCAAATTACCAATGGCATTTTTTACGGAACTAGAACAAAAAATCTTAAAATCTGTATGGAGACACAAAAGACCCAGAATAGCCAAAGCAGTCTTGAGGGGAAAAAACGGAGCTGGAGGAATCAGACTCCCTGACTTCAGACTATACTACAAAGCTACAGTCACCAAGACAGTATGGTACTGGCACAGAAACAGAAACACAGATCAGCGGAACAGGATAGAAAGCCCAGAGATAAACCCACGCACCTATGGTCAACTACTCTATGACAAAGGAGGCAAAGATATACAATGGAGAAAATACAGTCTCTTCAATAAGTGGTGCTGGAAAAACTGGACAGCTACATGTAAAAGAATGAAATTAGAACACTTCTTAACACCATACACAAAAATAAACTCAAAATGGATTCAAGACCTAAATGTAAGACCGGATACTATAAAACTCTTAGGGGAAAACATAGGAAGCACAGTCTTTGACATAAATCACAGCAAGATCTTTTTTGATCCACCTCCTAGAGTAATGGAAATAAAAACAAAAATAAACAAATGGGACCTAATGAAACTTAAAAGCTTTTGCACAGAAAAGGAAACCATAAACAAGACGAAAAGACAACCCTCAGAATGGGAGAAAATATTTGCAAATGAATCAACAGACAAAGGATTAATCTCCAAAATATATAAACATCTCATGCAGCTCAATAACAAGAAAACAAACAACCCGATCCAAAAATAAGCAGAAGGCCTAAATAGACATTTCTCCAAAGAAGACATACAGATGGCCAACAAACACATGAAAGAATGCTCAACATCACTGATCATTAGAGAAATGCAAATCAAAACTACAATGAGGTATCACCTCACATCAGTAAGAATGGGTACCATCAGAAAATCTACAAACAACAAATGCTGGTGAGGGTGTGGAGAAAAGGGAACCCTCTTACACTGTTGGTGGGAATGTAAATTGATACAGCCACTATGGAGAACAGTATGGAGGTTCCTTAAAAAGCTAAAAATAGAACTACCATACGACCCAGCAATCCCACTACTGGGCATATACCCAGAGAAAACCAAAAAGACACATGCACCCCAATACTCATTGCAGCACTATTTACAATAGCCAGGTCATGGAGGCAACCTAAGTGTCCATCGACAGAGGAATGTATGAAGATGTGGTACATATATACAATGCAGTATTATTCAGCCATAAAAAGGAACGAAATTGGGTCATTTGTTGAGACGTGGATGGATCCAGAGAGTGTCATACAGAGAGTGAAGTAAGTCACAAAGACAAAAACAAATATCGTATATTAATGCATGCATGTGGAACCTAGAAAAAGGGTACAGATGAACCGGTTTGCAGGGCAGAAGTTGGGAGACAGATGTAGAGAACAAACGTATGGACACCAAGGGGGAAAAGCCACGGGGGGGGGGGTGCAGGTGGTGGTGTGATGAATTGGGCGACTGGGATTGACATGTATACACTGATGTGTACAGAATTGATGACTAATAAGAACCTGCTGTATAAAAAAATAAACAAAATAAATATCATCTAAATCAGATATGGGTGAGACTTGAGGATTCATTCTGAGGCAAAATTCTCTCCAGCTGTGAACCTGTGAAACCAGACAAGTTACGCACTTTCAAAAATACAATTGTGTGACAGGCACAGGATAGACAGCCCCTTTCCAAAAGGGGGAAATAAGAAAGAAGAAAGGAGTGATGGGTCCTAAGCAAGTCCAAAACTCATTAAGGCAAATTCCACCAGATCTTAAGCCTCAGGAATAATCCTCTGTGGTTGGATGGTCTCCCTCCCAGACCCACGGGGGCAGTGGTTGGGCTCCACAGCTCTGCTGGGTGGTGGTTGCACCCCCAAGGCTCTGGGTAGCCCTGTCCCCAGTGCTTCACACAGATGCCCTCTGGCCTGTAGAAACCTAGGCGGCGGCCCTGATGATCTCTGAATTGCTTTCAGCGTCCTTTTTCCCTTTTCTTGAAGAACAGTGCAGGTTTCTAGACCACTGGCTCTGTATTCCAGTAGTGTAGGATATAAGAAGGCTGACAGTCTTCTTTCATCTTATCTCACTTTTTCTGTCCAGTTAGTTTAAACTGGTATAACCCCGACTCTATTCCTGGCTTCTGTTGAAATGGCTGACTGAGACCTTGATTCGCACCCATGGTTTCTCTATCAAATGATTGTTCAGCTACACCCTTAGTGGCCCCTGCAGAACAAGCTTTCTCATTCTTTGCATTATGGGTAGGCTGAGCATTTTCCAAATCTTCAAGTTCTGATTGCTTTCCGCCTAACAATTCCTTACTCGATTTATCATTCTCTTTTAGCATTTTTCTCTAAGCACTGGAAGGAACCAAGATGACACTTCAACACTTTGCTTAGAAGTCTCCTTAGTTAAATAGCCAGTTTCATCATTCAGAAGTTCTACCTTCACAAAACATGAGAACACAGTTCAGTCAAGCTTTCTGCCACTCCGTAACAAGGATCCCCTTTCCTCCAGTTTCCACTAACACGTTCCTCATTTCCATGTGAGACCTCACTCCTATCGATTTTAACATTCATATTTCTAGCATGGATGCAACTCAGAACTCCTCCAGCCTCCACTCAATACCCAGTTCCAAAGCCGCCTCCACATGTTTAGATGTTTGTTACAGCTGCACCCTATCTCGATACCAAAATCTCTACTGGGTTGCTACAACAAAACACCATAGATTGGGTGGCTTAACAACAGACATTTATTTCTCACAGTTCTGCAGGCCGGGAAGTCCAAGATCTAAGTGCCAGCGATTGGGTTCTTGGTGAGGACCCTCCTCTTGGCCCCCAGTCTTCCAGACAGTTGCCTTCTTGCTGTGTCCTCACAATACAGAGAGAACTCTGGTGTCTCTTCTTCTTCCTATAAGGGCGCTAATCCCATCAGGAGAACTCTACCCTCATGACCCCATCTAACCTCAATATCTCCCCAAAGCCTCATCTCCAAATACCATCACATTGGGATTAGGTCTTCAACATATGGGATTTTGAGGGGGTAATTCAATCCATAGCACTCACCATAATATGACATTAACATCATCATATTCCTAGGGTGAGATTAGGAAATGGATAAGAAACCCTGATTTGACTATATCCATCTGAAGAGTTTCTACCATCTGGTGAAATGGGGGCTCAAAATTAAAAGAATAAAGACACTCATAAACTTATATAGCATAAGCTTGCGTAGACACACACACACACAGAGTTTTAGAAAACGAAATCAATCTTCATACTTAGTTTGGCAAAGTACCTTTTTATCCACTCCACAATAGACCATAGGTGTCTTTTCAAGTTAGTGTGTATATATCTATACACACGTGTGTGTGTGCATACAACTCACACACACTCTTGTTTATATACATATATACACAATATATCTTATATAATATACTTTTAAAATAATAACTGAATAGTATTACATAGCATGAATGGACATTTAGTTTGATGGACATTCTGATGGACATTTAGTTTGCTTCTAATGTCCACTGAGTACTTATACTTGCAATCACTTACATAACTATTTCTACAGGATACATCCAGAGAAATGAGATATTGAGTCACAGCTCATCCACATAAGCAATTTTGATAGGTACTGACCAAAAACTGTCTCATTAAATTAAAAAATTTTTTCGTCATAAAAAATGCATGTGCAGTATAAAAAATGGGAGAAACAGAACTACAGAAAAATAAAGAAAACTAGGAAAAGGAAAAAACAAAACCCATCCATAATCCACATACCCAGAAGTATTTCTGTTTCTTTCTTTCCTGGCCTTTTTTTCTTGTACAAATACGGTCACAATTCAGATCATACTGTATTGTTTTGTTTTGCTATTTTTTATGTATCATCATGTCATAAGCATTCTCCTATGTCATTAAATATTTGGAAGAATTTTTTAAACTGTGAAGCACTATGAAGATATGAGCTACTTTTTGAACACTTTTATTTAGATATCATTTATATACTATACAAGGTTTGTAATTTTAAAATTCAAATTCATAAATTCAACAATTTTAAATAAATCTACAGAATTTTACACCCATCAGTCAATCCAGTTTTAGAACATTTCCATCAATGCTGTATTACAAATGGAGAGATAGTTGAGGAGAGATATCCTATACTACTTAAAAAAACAAACCAACATTATATATACATATATATATATACACATACATACATATATATCTCAACACTCAGATTTTATACTAAATGGAGAGACTATTTCTGAAGCATTGTCTTCTCTGACAAGTTGCATCTTTGCCCATTTATTTTTCCTCTGCAATGCCGTTTTTCATATGGATGTTCTTGAATGTTTTCTTTTCCCTTCCTCTTTCCCTTGAGCAGGCTATGTTCATTTATGATACCCTGCTGCCTTGTTTCCTTGTGGTACCATCAGAATTGCTGCTTTATATGTGCTGTGAGCCCTTGGGAGCTGGAGAAGCAGCATGAAACAGATGTGATACTTGTCAGTTTTATTCCTGCTCCTCCTGAGAAGGAAGTCCTTTGTTCAAGAACAGAGCAGGCATGACCACCCACTGATGGCATTAACCATAGGAAAGAACAAGAGAAACAACCCTGGCTCTCCTTGAAAATCTCTCTTCCCTATTAGCAGAGGGAAGAGAGATTCTGCTTCTGCTGGTATCACCAGGAAATCATCGATTGAAGGAGAAGCAGCAATGGAAGTGAACTCGAGGGAATAACCAAAGTTTTGAAATTATTAAATGGCTGAATCATCTTCACAGGGTATCATTCTCAACTTAATGTTAATAAACAAGAAATCTGAGACAGAGTTGTGGAATATGTATTATTATTCCAATTATCCTTTCTATTTTCCAGTTTTTTTTCTCTTTTAGTTTTTAAATGAATAGAAGTGCGTGAGTGTATGCAATTGTGGGTGTTTGCATTAAGATATTTTTTAATTCTAATAACTTACTCTTGTGTACTGCAATGCTGCCAGGGTGAAGGTGTGTGTGTGTGTGTGTGTGTGTGTGTGTGTGTGTGTGTGTGTAGTGTAGGGATAGCTTCTCTTGATAGAATGTATGAGGATTCCCAATTCTCCATTTCGCAAATTAAATTTCAATAGAAGCATGTGCTTTCAAGTAATTCTGAATGAAATCAAGCTTAAAGTGACCATTGTGGAGTGGAAAAAAAATTTATGAAATGAATACAGCAGAGCTGGGGCAGTAAAAAAAAAAATCAATAGAAAATCTTAAAGTTTTATTATAGGCTTCTTGCACATGGTACACATTTTTCTTTTCATTCCAGGCTATCATGTTGCCAGTTTCTGGCTTTGCTATTACAAAGTAATCCTAGAAAGGCAGGTAAATCTGTTCAAGAGAAAAGTTTGAATTCTAAACAGAACAAAGGATCTTTTGATTAGTGGTTACTATTTTATTGTAATTAAGCAAAAGTAGCGAGATCTGAGTGAGGACCAAAGAACAAGGAACTCCTCATTTCTATGGCAACAAGGAAAATTACTCCTTTCAGAGGTTTTAGGGAACTCTTCGCATTACACCACTTTTGACAAATTTAATGCAAATAACTCAATCCTGTGTACTGTATTATCCTCAGGATTAATAAATATATATAAATATAAACTGCTTTTAAGATATTATTTAATGTAAGCACCACAAAATCTTTTTGCTGGATTGATATAAAGAGCAGTGATTTTCCAAACACAAAGCTAAGATACGAAGAAAAAGAGAGAGAAGAGAAAGAAAGCGAACAAAATAGAAAATGCTGAGAATAATGTTAAATAAAGAATAATCTAACCTGACTGGAGACTCAGTGGTCACAGCCGACACCCTGGAGAATTACGATGCCAGCTGAGTTGCATTAAGCTCAAAGCCTCAATGATTCCGCCTTAAACAACCACAAGGGGGGATCAACCCTGGACATGTGGATTATTCTTATTATAATTTTGCATATGGTACTTTTCTCTAGCGAAACTATCAATTTTACCCTCCTCAGTATTATAACATCTCAAATAAGGAAACATTAGGCTTTAAAACTTCCCTGGAAGAAGCATAAACACTGATTTATATCTAATAACAAATCAGGACAAGGGGTCTGACAGCTCATGCTACAGAAATACAGAATTTTTGTTTACATTAGGAGAAATACTTTAATGTGTGTCATTTTGCACCATATTACAATTGGATTAAAACTGTTGCTCATTCGTTTTGTTTGCACTGATGAGATTAATATCAACAGTCTTTACTGAAGAACTAACAAGGCTACAGCGGCTTTTCATGCATTTACATTCCCAATCTACTTCCTCTTTCTCAACTGACGTACAGTATCTTTTAAGAGACAGCATCTTTCAGCTTTGCCATTTTTATCACCTTCATCTCGAGAGCCTGCTGGCAAGTCAGCGGCATGTCAGAAATGGGTGACGAACATGAAGATATGCAAGTGTGAGTTCCACGAAGCATGATGCTCCTTCCATGCCATGTATTTTTGGCCACTAAAACACTGTGAGTACTTAGCTTCAACACCCCATGTTGTGCATCTCATCCCAGTAGCAATTACAGCTAGAGTCCAGCTGTAAAAACCTGATGGAGATGCTGTGCGGATTCAGCGAAGCAAAAGCACAATTCATTAGCAGTGCTTCCCTTGTTTTCTGAAGCTTGTGCACTACAGGCGTGTACTGACAGGGCAGGTCATTTATATTCCTCCCTCTTCTCCACTCCAACGAGGGCAAACTACTGAAAAATAACGCAGAAACTCAGGACCACCTCAGATGCCATTTAAATCTTTCCTTAATACGTTAAAGGGAAATCAGATTGCAGCCACAGATGAAAGCACGGCGAGGTAAAGAGGCAATACACCAAGCCCATCTGCAAGTTCTCTCTTTCTAGTTACTCTGAAGAAATGGAATCAATCCGATCAGACTAGCAGTGAACTTGGATTGCAACTCAGCAACGGGCAGGTAACTCTACTGGAAACGTTGATAGTTATACATATTTATCCAGAAAGAAATGAGTACAATTATGTATGAGTGGTACAGACACCTAGGTAACAGGGTTTCTGATGCACATGGAGCCTTTTTATGCCCAAGCACACCTGAGGGACACCATCAATTCCGAAGTTTCTCTGCCTCTCGGCTGGTGTGGTGACACCACAGTAGCTGGGGGCTGGTGAGGAGAAGAGAGGTGAGTGCAGAGGCAGGGAAAAGAGTGCATTTGCATCTGTCTGTCCCGGGTGTGACGGGAGACTGCAGTTCCAACTCCAAGTCCCATGATTTTGCACCCTGTGGCTTCTCTTTGAGCATCACTGGGTGGAGACTATACCGAGATTAAACAGAGCAAGGGGCAAATGCATCAATAAGGAAGACTGTTAACACGTGGGTTAATAAATTAAACCCCTTGCTTGGGGCTCTTTGCAAATGACGCTCATTTGTTAGCTTAAATAAGATGCTAGTCCTTTATTAAAAGAAATGAACATTTGAAAACATTGATTAAGAGCTGAGCCCTGGCTTATTTAACAAGAATGTGAAAAATAGACACAAATGCAGAAGTTCAAATACAGATTATCGTTTACTCATAGACAATAACTTTAATGAAGCTCAGGGTGCCGAGTTCACAAGTGACCAGAGTTGGCCGGTGAACAGTAAAGAGTCCCTTTTAATAAGTGTGCTAATCAATTTGTACAGTTTTGATAACATCCTTTTGAAATGTGCAGTTGGGCCTAATATAAAGAATCGACTTATATACAGATAATTAGAGAGAATGTTGAGTGGAAATGAGAAAAGTCATTTCATTTTATGTGAGTTGTTATAATTTTAAGGTTCTCCCCCCAAAACCCACCAAAAAAACAGACAGAGACCTAGGAATCTTAGAGAAAGGAGGTAATGTCTGGTAACCATATTTAACAACTCATTCTTAGCATATATTAGACGTGTGATAAAATCTGGCCGTTGGGATGAATGAATCATTGATGCATTCAGGCAGCTTCCAGGCTGACGTCATGCTCAGCCCTCTTGCCTTTCCTTGCCTGCTTCTAGGGACTGAGATGAAGTAGAGAAACCCAGTGGGTGTGCAGTTTTACCTATAGCTCAGCAGGCATCAGGATAACTAAATGCTCTGTCTGCCTATATGATAACATGGGGCTGGAGTGGTCACCACTTCATCCTATGAGTGGCTCATCCTCACTTCAGTGTTTGCCTGTGATGTAATGTGCATGTTTATGCTTCTCCAAATTAACTCGATGCAGTGTTGGCTACAGTGGAGTGGGAAGGGAAAAGAGATATTTGTAAATGGAGGCCCTTAAACCTCAACACTTGAGTAAGAAAAATCTTTTAAAGTTGTCATTCTCTAAATAGAAAGTGATTCTTTGGAAAAGAAAACCTTTCCTTTTTAAATAGGACAATTCGTGCTTATGAATTCTAATGACTGATTTCACTAATTGCTTTGTTGCATTCCACTTGGAATAGTTTGCATAGTTGAGTTTGTAATGCAGTAAACTATGCCTGAATGGTCTGTTTACTCCACTGCAAGTTACAAGGAAAACTCTTTTTCCTTAAAGGATTCCTCTTTGAAATGCACAAAATGGCAAAAAGCCAAGGGAAGCTGGTGCTTAAGCAACCAAGACTGAGCAGTGCCTGCGTGCATTTCAATCCCAGCCAACTGAAGTAAATGTTATTGGAGCTTTTGTGCTGTAAAATTGCTGCTTTCATGCCCACTGCATCCGACAATAGGAATCCTTGGTCTACTAGGAAGGAGGGAGGCTGTTCTACCATCTAGCCAGATTTCTACATTCCTAAGAAGAGGGCCAATGACACTCAGGCTGGCGGCGCAACTGGCTGGAGAGAGAGACTAAACAGAAAAAAAAACAATATTACTATTATTTTTTGAATTAAGCACTGGGAGCCAGAAAGTTATTCTTTCAGAACAACTCTTTAGCATTTGTTAAAAAAATTAATTTGGGAGAATACTGGGTTTATGAATTACATTTTAAAATTTAATTTTCAGAAAATTATAAAAATATTATAAGTGTCATAAAATCAAGATCAGTAAATACATTATTGAATTTTGAAGGGTAACAATTTAAAATTCATATAATGCATGTAATTTAACATCTGCATTTGTGTTTTTTTGAGATACTGAACTTTCCTTGCCATGCTATTTACTTGTATGCTGTTTAGTTTATATTAATATTTTATTTATTAGGACATTCATTCAAGGCTCATTTATTGAGCACCTAATATGAATCAGCCATGGAATTTCATTTCTAATGTTGCACTTTAAGCCCCAAATCTATGTTTAAGCTCCAAGCCATACAGATATTTTTTTTTCTTAAAATTACTGAAATACTTTTTAAAAAGTTTCTATTGCTACTACCAATTTTTCAGAATTATCCTAACATAATGTCTACCATAAAAGCATGACATCTGAAATAAGACAAACAGCATTACAGTTAATGGGGGGAACGAGTCAAACAATATTTCTTGATTTAAAAAACAACTTTACAATAGGTTGTCAGTGATTACAACACACAGTTATATTTATACCTGATATCAAAAGAGTTGCAGTAAAAAAAAAAAAGAATTGTAGTGAATAATACACAATGATTTGGCATCCCTTACCTCATTTAGTCATAGACTAATTCTAGTAGAATGGTTTATGTTACTCACACCCTTACTTTGCATTAACCATACATTTTCAGCATGTCCTCACACGGCCATTAATGTGAACTAAGTAAGTAACCACATTCACTGCCTTTTTTTTCTTTTTGGAAGACCAGGGATATTACGGCATCCATTGTACACGTGAGGCATAAAAAATAGACCGCAGTAGTTCTGCCTCCCTATTCTCTCTTTTCCTTAACCTTTTTAAGCTGTTCAGTGCTTTGGCTTTAGAAAGGGTGAAGAAAAAGAGAAACATAAATCATGAAAGAAGAAAAAGGAAGCTTAAAAGGAAAAGCAGGGAAGTGGAAATAGAATTCAAGCTGCAAAAAGACAAATCAGACCCCGTTCCATGTCTCCCAAGTCCTCATCATAGGATGAAGTGGGCTTTGTTTCAGAATTCTTTTGATTACTTTTTTCTCCATGGCTTTTAGATAGATCTGCCTCTTAACTTCCAACTGATAATCCTATGACCCTGGGCAAGTTATTTAACCTCTCCATGCCACAGATTCTTCATCTGTAAAACAGGGTTAATGATACCAACTCCTCAGGGCTATGAACATTAAATTAGATATCACACACACACACACACACACACTACCTGGCATACTAGCTTCCTCACAGTAGGTACCCAATAAATGTTAAAAACATCTATCTACATATACACATACACACATATAAAATAGCAAGTATTCCATTTCTCAAATCAATAATTTTTTTTTAATAATCTTGTTTGAAAGAGTCAAGAAACATGTTTACAAGTTAGATTAATTAAGCTGGTTTTCCTAATTACCCTTTGAATAACGGAGGTTTCTGAATTATATTTTTCCTGCGTGTGATTTTTTAACTGCACATTTCAGAATAGCATAAATAAAAAAAACATGAATAGGTAGCAAGAGTAGTATAGATATGCATTTAACTTCAACTATCCGTGGAAAGCTATCTGGAACCAAGTTACTGGATCCTAACCTAGTTGATATTTGGAGACAGTTTTGTCCTTTAGTTTAAGTGTTGCTTTTTAAAATTCTGAGTAGACAACACGTCTACTATAGAATCAATTATGCTCTTCCCAGATTCTTTTGGAGCTCACATTTTCTTATTACAGGTTAATGGGACTATATCTTTGGATATTATCATGTCTACAGTATGTTACACTTTATGCAGGTTGGCCCATCCTGGGAGACAGTCTCCTTGCAGAAGGAATCATTTGTCACTCCAAACCTATCGATCTGTGAATAGGCTGAAATGATTCTTCGAGAAAGATATGCAGTTAATGATAAACGTGTAGACGACACGTTTCTCTGAAAGCAGAGAAACCAACATTCAAAGTGAACATAATTGGTCTTGTCTCAATCATTAAGAAAAAAAGGTAGAAAACTATAATTCTTGGAAGAAATATGAATAACAAGGATAAGGTAGTTCAACTAATTGTCCAACCACACCATAAAAATGGTCAGTGGTTAGATGTGACGAGTACAGTAATTACCTTTTGCCAAAAGTTGGAATACTTAAGTGAGCAAAGGTAAATTCTTTGTATGTTAGAAGAATAGTACAAATGGCTTTGGCATTGCAACTAAGGAATAAAAACACAAAAGAGATTAATCAAATCGGAGATCAAGCAATTAAAAAAAATTGGCTAGTCATCAGAAAACCTTTTTACGTTTAAAATGTTTCCCTGCTCACCCAAAGCATGAGAAAAAAAATGAATAGCTTTTGACCTAAGGGATATTCACCTTCCCAGGCTAATTTTTTTGGTCAGGTACCACAGAGGTACATATACTAGTGCCTAAGATTGGCCAAAAGTAACATGATACAGATGGTTTTTATGAAGACAAAATTGAGACACCTTCCTAATCTATTCCTGAATATTAGACTCCAGGGGCTGTATGGTAAGGGAGCAGACATAAAACTGTTCGTTTGGCAAAGAGGAAAGATTGAGTTAAGGGGTCTTGTGCTTTGAGGAAATTTGGCACCTGAAGTGAAAGGGTTTAAAAATCAGAGGCTCTGAAACAAGTTAAATCACAAAACAGAGGGGCTCTTAACTCTCCATTTTCTTTGAAGATTGGGATCCTAACACAGGTTATCAAGCTGCTGTAATTTGAAAAAGTGCTGTAAAAGCCAACAGCATGAATGCCTTTCAATTCTAAATGAGCATCTTTAACTCTTTAGTTTACCTCTTCCTAAGCTGTAAGTAACTGAGTCAAGGAATGACAGACTATTTAAAAATAAAGTGTCATCATTAAAAGGATCAGCATCTTACCCTTAGGTTTATTCCCAGTAAAGCAGTTTCAATTTTCTAAATGAGTTGTTAAGATTATAAAAATGAATTAGGATGTACTTCTTATAAAGGGCTGCCCTTGCTGCGAACCTTTGTTTTTTTTACTGATTGAATGTCATGTACCTCCTGGGACCAGGTGCTGGCTTTCTCTGTGGTCAAGCGCTACAATTTTCTGAAAGACTACAGAGAGTGTTGAACCTTCTGTAGTTGATCCCTAAATTCAATCAAGATTCAACTTGGGGAAACAAAATATATTTTATACAATTTTTAAATATCTTTTAAGTTTGTCTGGAGTACATTCATTAATAGGACCTGTATTAAAATAACTCACTTGGTCTTAAATCTTCAAGTCTAACCTAAATACCTCATTCTATAGTTTAACCTACTTTTTCTTTTTCCCATCTTTGGCCAAAACTAGGACCAGATGGTCACCATCCATTACATCTTCAAAAACGATTAATACATCTCCCTTTAGCTTTCTTTCCTCTCTACTAAATAATTCAAGTCTTCTTGAGTTTTTTTCACAAGAGTCTCATTTTCTATGCTTCTAATTAGCTTGGTGGCTCTCAGAACACTCTTCAAGTTTCAGAACGGTGCAGCAAAACTGAATTCTGGTAAAGGTCCAACCAACGCAAAATAAAATGGTTTAAATATCACATAGCTAGACTGAGAGGTCCCTGGGAGCAGGAAGCAAGTCTTGTACGTCTTTGTAGTACCTGAAACATACCAGCTATTCAATAAATGATGAATTAATGGGTCGGCAATCATCAGAGCTCAAAATGTCACCCACTACTGGAAAGCAAATCAAGAGCTTTTTTGTTTGTTTTGTTTTGTTTTGTTTTGTTTTTTTGTTGTTGTTGTTGTTATTTTTAAGCGATGGTAGGGAAAGGGAAAATGCTAACACTGGAAAAATGTCTGCCAAGGCCCAAGCTAATGAACAGTCTTGTCACTCCCAAATGTCACATACCACTTAACTTTAAACACAGTAACAGATGCAACCTTAGAATACTTCTGCACAATTATCAAATTTTACTAGTCTGCATAATGAACAGGGGGTCACATTAAGTCAGTTACAAGAGTGATGATATTTTGAATGAGTCTTATTAAATTATGTTTATATTAATTTTATCCTTGTAGTATGAATATTATTTCCCTCCCTTAGTACACTTTATAATAGATGCAATGCACTCTATCAGTAGCACTTCTAATCACCAGAGTCTGAAAAGTTATTTCTTCATGAAAACTCACTTGACTTTGTATTTGTACAGTTCACAAGAGTTATCCTGCAACCCTTGCTCTTACATTTTTATAAAAATGATTATTTGCATGAACAGAATATTGTGAGAGTCAGAAAAGTTAGCTTGAGAGCTCTGTTTAAAAGAAGGGGTAGTTTATCATCTTTGTCTTACTGAGGGGGGAGGGAGGTACAATTATATATAAAGATTTTTTTAACAGAAACTCCTTAAATCAATTCCCGCCTGGCTCACTCTCTGAAATATTGCTCAATCCCTGTAGCGAATGTTGAAATAAACATCTTCCATTCCCAGTCCTCAGGACATGTTTTCATTCAACAAACACTTACTCAGTAACTACTCTATGTTAAGCCCTGCATTAGGTATAGGGATTACAAAATAGACACCTTCTATCTTAACCTCAAATAGCTTACATGGCGAGAGGCAGGATTTATAGTAATAGAAGAGCTTCCAACTACCCTAGTGTTAGGGGTATTAATAACCTGCCTCGGGTGATGCAAACCCAGGGAATCTGAAATAAACATTTTAAGCAAGCTTCAGAGGTTAACAAAGCCAGAATAAGGTTTCACAGAGCAAAATCAAGAACAAATCTGCCAGATGCTGAAACTATTAACATCTGCAAAAGATGTTATCACCTGAGAGAAAAGACACAGTTTAATTAGAGCAGGAAAGAATAAGAAACTCAGAATTATTTCAGGGACTGTGACCCCAGTGTTTAGTTTTAGCAAATAGAAGCTACTGTTCAGCGATATATGATATTACTCTGAGGATGAGCCCTCAACGAACAGGCCTGTAAGTACAGCTACTTTTCATTTATCTGTGGATCAAAGTATACTCAAATTCTCAAACTGTGTATTTAAATTTATAAACCCATATACATACATACGTACATATGACCACTTGAGCTATTTTAGCAATCCCTATTTTCTGCTATAAATCCCACGTTAACGCTGACTTCTTTTAAAATTAAAATCTCTAAATAATTTTATGGTCATCTTGGATAATTTTTAAAAGTTACTCCTTGTAAAACAGTAAGTGTTGGGTTTCAGTAGAATCTTTATAAGTCCTTTACTTTCATATACAAGTAAGATTTCAATGCATAATTATAACCCCAAAGAAGGATTCCCACTATGACTTCCCAGTACGTCTAAAAAAACAAACTGCAATTCCTAAATGAACCCCAAATTTCTTGTTTTCTTTGCCTGGGTAGATTTCACTATAGCCGGACTAAATTAAAAGGAGGAGAAAAGCAGATTTTTAATCAGACTGCAAAGCTGCTTCTTTTCCAGCCCTCGTTCTATCTGTTCTTAATGCCCCAAGGTTTTCAGCTATACTTGACAGATTACAAGTATCCTATGTTTCTTTATACTATCTGAAAGACTAATTCTCCTCAAGAAGAATGCATGATATTTTAAAAAGAAAATACTTCTTAAAGGATCTCAAAGGTGAAAACGAAGCAAAGAAAATACTTCACACGCAGGCTCCTCAGTGAACAGTGCTGAGCTCTGGAAGCGTGACTCAAACAATGACGGAGCTGCTTCTGTGCTTCTGAGATGCCGACAGCCCTAACATTGGCCTTCCAGTTCTTGCAGAGAACTCACCTAACACGGACCCGAATCCGAAAAACACTAGAAGCGAAGCGCTTAGAGTTCTGAGATCCCACAAGATGAGCTGGAAAACTCAACACATTCCTCCTTATCCCGAGGGCTTTTTATGCTATTACAGACTTCATCTTAGAATGGTAACTACTCCACCCATCTTTTATTGGAAAAGAACTAAAGGAAAAGGCTTTATTTTTAAAACACCAGTTTCCAAATCATGAATCTGCCTTTGAACAGAATTAATTCTTTGAAGTGAACTTTTCTGGTCTACAATTACTATGCTGACATTTTACCTGATTGTAACTTACACACACACACACACAAACAAGCACTGCACACTTACACACATACACACACACACAAACCAGAATAATACGTAGTTCTGGGAGAATTAAAATTTTCCACAATGTCACTTGGACACATTAGAATTATACCTGGGACAGACTTCCTAAATTTGTACCTTACCTTACCTACTCTCCTGCTCATTTAGGTAACTTATTGCTGGGTTGCAATGTAAAGAGAAAAAAAAAAAATCACATCATCTCTGTTTTTCATTTTATAAAAGCAGATGACGGGTCCTTTAGAAAATACCATGAAGCAATCATGAAATCAGAGTCTAGTTGCCACGGTGGGGACAGCAGTGGAGTGAGAAGAGGAGACAGGATAAGAATAACTTAGAGCTAGAAGGATTTCAAGGAGTGCTGATGCTTGCTTCGTAAAACAAGGTTGGCAATTGACAGTGATTTGCTGTGTTAAGAAAATCCAAGCCTGCCTAGGAAAGACCGCCATGATCCATGATCAGTATCTGTTATAAGCATTAGAGGCAGGAATGTTAACATATATGCCACACACTTTTCATCTCTGGAGTAGAAGGTCTAAGTCAGGTGACTAACCAAAGAGCGCCAGGATCAACAGGCTACCCACCCAGGGCCATGCAAGCGCCCTTTCCCCAGGAGAGCTGCAGAGGCCTTTCCACTCCAAAGTATCAGCAACTTGTGTGGGAGTTGTGACGAGTCAGTGTTATCAATACAGACATTCTTCAAGTTCCTAGAACTCATGTGTCTACTGTGAATACTTTACAACTGAAAGCATCTCATATTTTCCTAAAACAAGAAGAAAATCTGGGTTTGGACTAGAGAAATTCTGAATGGTGAGTCATGGTTGGTCCCTTTTTCTATTCCAATCAGATACAGGAAGGAAACTTCTTTTTTTTTTGACAGGAGATGGCAAACAGTTGGGTTAAAAATCCTGCTTATATGGCTACTATAAGGCATTTATTTCTTCTCAGACCCTTAATATCTTTAATTACAAAATATTCCTAGGAAATTTGATATAGAGAGATATCAAGTAACAAGTTTAAAATAAGATTTTGGTTTCTTACATGATGTGAAAAACAGAGAACTGAGTCAAACTATCAACAAACTGTCATCTTCTTGCCATGGAGTGGAACTCCAATGGAAACAGCACCAATCCACATTAGACAGGGGTGGTCGCGTACTCCACAGCGGCACCAAAACGGCCTGGATAAAACCAGCACTTAGCAACAATCTCTGGTTGTCACGGAGATTGGAGACCGGAGGAGGGGAATGCGTATATTCAGTAACTGATGGACCAGATAAAGAAGATGACATGGAAGGAACCAGGTGGAAAAAAAAAAAAAAAAAAACCACTGAAATCAGGGCTAGGAGATTGTATCCGGGAGAGTGCACAGGCTCACCGTTTTATTTTGAAGGAATGTTATTCACTAACATTTAAGAGTAACAGATTCACATTCAAGTGATAACATATAAACAGTTTATTAAACAGTTAAAAAGCACAGGAGAAAAGGTAACAATAACATAGTTTAGAAACAAATCTGTAACATCGTACCCAAGAAAATCTAAAATTAAGAGCTCACAGCAGGTTCTGCACTGAGGAGGGAGAGGCGTCTGCAGAGCAAACACACACACCTGCCCTGTTCCTAGGCTTTCCTATAATTCTCTGCTCTGCTAAACAAATAGGCAGATGTAAGTAGCTACAGGTCAAGATCCCTGCTTGCTCGTGAGAATTAATCACATAAAGCAGACCCGGGGATGGAAAAGGAGATATTCATTTTATAAAAGCATGCATATTCAAGACCTGGAAAATGAACACACAGGATTAATTCAGCAGGGATCATACAGATCAGACTTTACAAGTGTAAACATGCTGCACGTCTACAAAGACTTGAAATCATACGTGTTCAGAGATGTGTTAAGTCATACGTGTTCAGGTTCCAATAGGAATGCCTGTTGAAGTGATCTCTCCTAACTAGAGGAAGAGGCACGTGTAGAACCTTCTCAAACACAGACCCCTCTTGGACATTCTTTTGATGGCCCATCAGTAATGCATCCATTTTCTAGACGATCTGTGGACAAATTAAATCGCTGGTGGGCTTCCCTATTGCTTTGTACATTTCCAGACCATCTATTTCAGTTGCCTGGACAGTGTGGGTTTTTGGAGATTAAAAACTTATTTTACTTAACTGAAGCAAAACACAAATAGGAAGGTAAATGTTTGATTCACTCAAGGATTCAACAGCCACTTGTAAGGCACCCACTGTGTTCCCCACGCGGTGTCTGGTGTTGGGCGGACAGTAGGAGAGGGACAGACATGGCCCCTGCCAGCAGGAGCTTCAATTTTTCTAGAAGGAAAAACAATTAATAAACAGGGGGGGAAAAAAACCCCAATGTAATTGTTATGAAAAGTAACAAACTGGACAAAGAAAAAGATAAATACGGGGACGCCCTGCACTCCGATAGGGGAGTGAGGGAAGATTTACTCCATGAAGCTGAGATCAAGACAGAGGATGAGACACCACAGCAAGCCAGAGGGCGGCCTTCTGGGAAGCGGAGACCCACTGCCCCACAATGCTGGGGTGGGGAGACCTGGGTAAGCTTTAAAGTCAAAGGGAGGTCAGAGGGCAGGGGCAAAGGCAGAACAAGACAAGACGGCAAGGTAGGCAGAGGCCAGCTTAGGCGGGGTCTGGTAGACCATGGACGGTTCTGAACAGCAGAGAACTAGGAAGTGGCTTTTGATCTTAAAAACATTCTGTGGGCTAGAAGCCAAGTCAGATGGCAATCGCAGTGGTCCAGACAAAAGGTGACAGTGAGTGGCACAGACCTGGATGGCTGGAGTGGGACTGAGGATGATTTGGCAGCTTTGAGATATATTACAGAGATGCCAGCAGCAGTTAGATGTCTCACCTATCAAAAACTACGCAGCTATTAATGAATTACTACAAACCCAAAAGGAGAATTTCCATGCAAATCACAGGCACATCAAATGAACTGATTTTTGTTGTTGCTGTCGTCATCTTCACATTATTTTCTCAGTTTTATTTTAATCGTATGATAGAACCACAGCTCTGTCACGGAAAACACTGAATTGGATGGAATCTTAGATACCATCTTGGCTAAAAACCACACCTATTTTATGAGAAGTGACCACTTTCCATTACTTTTTATTTCTTCAGAGACCGTGGAGCAAGTGTTAATGCCTGAGGGGAACTTAGCCAAAAGAAGTCTGGCAGGTTAAGTTTTCGGCATCTGCTGTCAGATGCTGGTGTCCCGGGGTTCAGGGCTTCAGATCTACCCCAACTCTTGCTCAGGTAAGAAAACTGATGCCAGGAAGTGTTTAGAGATTTGCTGACGGCTACCCAGAGAAGAGCTAATCACATATTAAGCGAAAGCAATCTCATCTATGCCACAGCTTCAGTTATCATCCACACAATGATCACTGTAGAATTTATATCCACAGCCCTGACATTCCGCTCGAGCTGCTCAGCTATACAGCTAACTGCTCAGATGATATCTTTGCTCAGGTGCTCAAACTCGGCATGTTCCAAACAAAATCATGACCTTCCCCAGCCCCGTATGGCGTGCTTCCTGAGTGTACCGCGTCAGAAAAGGCCACGACGCCCGTCCTTCCGTGCAGATCATCCGTGTAGCTCTCATCCTGGAAACCTCCTTTCCCTCACGCTCACATTCAGCCTGTGCTGATATCTTCTCATGAACGCCTTCCAAGCCCCACTTGCCTTCTTCATCTCTGCTGCCGCCTCCTTGCGCGCCCCACTTCGTTGACGCCCACCTGCCCGCGGGCCCCCGGCAGGCCCCGGCACCGCGCCGTCGCGCTACGGCCCTGCTACGCTGCGGCACAGCGGTTGCCTCCCAACTCCTCACACGTGTCATGTCTACGTGCCTGCTACCCTCACACACGCTCCCCTCCTTCCCTGCCATCGCCTTCTTTCTGCTGCCCTTCCGCCCCATCTGTATCCCACCCACCCTTCAAATCTCAGCGTGGGTGAGAGCTCCTGGGCGAGCCCTATCTCAGTGGCGACGTTACTTGTGCGATCACTCCACTGACGTGCCCTGTTAGACTGGAAGCTCCTCAAGACACGGGACCCTTGTCTGGACTGGCTGACCCGTCTCCTCAGCACCTAGCAAAACGCCTCACGCTTCTTGGCGCTCAACAAACGCTTGTTAATAAAATGGTTTCATCCAACTCTCCCTGGGTAGACCTTTGGCCAACCAGCTGTATTTCTGCCCATTCCAGTTTATTGCTCTAATATGCCCAATCATGGACATGTACCTACCAGTCTGACGAGTGAATTTAAAAAAATACCATACAAAAGTTTATGTTGGACCAATTAATTTCTATATTGCCTTGGAGATATTGTGGGTTTGGTTCCAGACCACTTCAATAAAGCGCATATTGTAAAAAAAACTAAAATAACTAAAAAATTTTAAAGGCCAGTGGAAAGTGCACAGTTAAGCTACTGGGAAGATGACAAAGGATGCAGTTCTGAAAAGAGCGGTCAGTGTGCGGCAAGACAAGTCCTCCGTTCCACCACAAATATATGTCAGTTTGCACCTGTTCACACATTCAGAAAACACTGTGGGCACCAGGACTAACAGAGACAGGTACACAGATGGACCCACAGGCAGGCACACAACACCATCATTAAGGCACAAGCCTAGCAAGGTAATTAAACACAAGTGGGAAGGTTAGAATGACTACAGGCAACGGTGACGAGATTATGCAGAGATGGCCTCCTAGGGAAGGGAAGTTTTGAACAAAGGCAAAAAGGGTCTCCTGTTGAGGAGAAAGGAAGGCATTCAGCCTGTGAGTGGAAAGGGTTGGCGAGTGCAGAGGCCAAGAGAGAGGAGAAAGCAAACGGTGACAGGAAATAGTAATAAGTGGTTTACTTGACTGAAGCTGAGAATCTAGTTTAGTGCAGGAAAGGATCACGAAAGCAGAAGGATATGACAGCTGGTGCAAAGAGTTGGTGAAAGGCTTCAAAGTAATCGTTAGAAGATGGCGTGAGAGGACAGTCTTACATAGAAGAGACAGAGGCCAGGGCTGGCTACATGGTGAGAACTCACGTCTTGCACTTGCAGGCTTTGGCTCACGGTGAACTGGATGCGACAGCCCTTCTGAAAACTGATTTAAGAAATCACCTCTGACACACTTTGACTTATTACAGCGCTGAGAGAATGAAAGAAGGACAAGACGGGGAAAGTCTAGAAACATAAGGATATTCTTATAACCTGAAGCTGAAGTGTCAGCTAGGGATCGGAGCTTCCGGGTCACTTTATCCACTGTATTGCCTCACATTCCTGTTTCTCCTTTTCTTTTTGGTCGCACAGCACGCCATGCGGGATCTTAGTTCCCCAACCAGGGATGGAACCTGCGCCCCTCTGCAGGAGTCTTAACCACTGGACCACCAAGGAAGTCCCTCATAATCCTGTTTCTCTGCAACTGAAACATCCAGTTAACTGTACCTATGTCTCTCTTTCTCCTGGACACTCCTTCACAGTATCCAGCACATCAATATCTTGCCAACACTCAGGCTTTTAGTGAATAATCATTGAATGCATAAAACGTAAACAAGCAGGGAAAAAAAGAGGTTCCTTGACATACAGTGAGAGAGTAGTTAAGATATCCCACCGAACAAGCAACTGAAATAGCTAACAGTTATTCGAGCTACACTCAAGCTTTCTGAGACCGGGAGAGGCAATAGTGAAATTTTGCGGCACGTGTGTTGAGAAGCAGTGACGTCACAGAAACTTCCACGGTAAGCTCGCAGAGGTGGGATGGGCTCCGTGCTAGGGAATGATGGATGCTTACAATCACAGGAATGGTTTAAGTGCGCGCAGGATTCTTCTAAGTCAGACAGGAAAGCGTGGGAGCCCGGCCTGCGGAAGACCCATGGTCACCTCTGCTTATTTCTTCAGCAAGTCGGTGTTGTTGTTTGTTGTTGTTTCTTGGCAGAAGGAAAGAAACAAAAGTGTACACTTTCCCTGGCAGCCAAGATCTGATCCTCTGACCCTCTTGTGAGCTGTCATCAGCCACTAAGAAACCTCGCCGGGTTTGTAACGGGAATTTCACCGAAGTTAAAAAGAGCACGGCGTGCATACTGGCGGCTCTTTTGCTCAGCTACCCAGTGGAGGCACTGGCTGTGATGTTTGCATTCCGTGGCCTTGCATCTCGCCTGTTTAGCGTGGCCACACTGCTAGAAGAAAGGCTTGACAAGCTGCTGGGATGTTACTTTTATAAGAATGGTTTATAAACCTCAACCAGTTTTTCCCTGGACAGTGCCACCGGACACTGTTGCCCCAGCAAAATTACAAGTTGCAAATTTGATCTGGCCAGAGGGAAAGCTTGCTGTCAACAGGAAACGTGGGTAGAAATAATAATAATAGAAACAATAGCTGACACGTGCAAATCTAATGTAAATAAAAATACACCGTGTGTGTGTGTGTGTGTGTGTGTGTGTGCGCGCGCGTGTGTGCGTGTGTGTGGCGTTTATCTACCTACTGGACAGAATTCCTCATTGTTGTGAAGCCCACATGCTGTTTTAGAAAAACTGATAATAATAATAAATACTTGTATAGAGTACCTGTCCATACAGCCACTGTCCCAAGTGTTTCACACATACTGACTTACTTTAACTCATTTAACTCTCACATTTGTTCTGACAGGGAGGTGCTATTGTTATTGTTAACATATAATAATACCTAACGTAATTCATTATGGATCAAACACCATCACACAAAAAATGTAAAGATTTATAAGGATAAATCTTTGGCCTATATATTTGAAGAAACATGTCCTAAAATAAAATAAAATAGCAATAACAACAAACAACGGTAACTTGAGAGATAGTTGAAATGGGATAAGATTCTCCCCTCTGCCCAAATTCTCGCCTAAGAAGTATTCTCTTTTTTTTAACTAAATTTTTTAACACCTTTATTGTAGTATACCTGCTTTACAATGGTGTGTTAGTTTCTGCTGTATAACAAAGTGAATCAGCTACACATAAACAGATATCCCCATATCCCCTCCCTCTTGTCTCTCCCTCCCACCCTCCCTATCCCACCCCTCCAGGTGGTCACAAAGCACGGAGCTGATCTCCCTGTGCTATGCGGCTGCTTCCCACTAGCTAGCTATTTTACGTTTGGTAGTGTATATATGTCCATGCTACTCTCTCACTTCGTCCCAGCTTCCCCTTCCCCCTCCCCATGGCCTCAAGTCCATTCTCTATAGAAGTACTCGCTTTTTGCTATAGAGTCTTTGAGAAGAAGAGTCATAATATTGATTATTATAATAATCGTAAGATGCTTACATGTCACTGTCCTTCTCCAACTCCCAGGTTTACTCTGAGCTTTTACTGTTCCCTCCCTGCATCCCCATAAATGGAACTCATGTTCAGTCCTGCCCTCATGCAAAGGAAAAAAGATTTGAATTGAATACCTGCTCAGCCACGTATTGTGTAATCCTGGGCAAATTATTCAATCTCTCTGAAAATTTGTGTTTTGGAATCCTGTAGAGTTGAATTCTATCTCCCTTGGTTATTTTCTCTGCATCCTTGGGTAATTTACTTAATATTTCTGAACAATAGGTATTTCATCTATAAAATGGGGGGAAATAACACTACCTCCTTCACAGGTTTTGGGGAAGAATGTATACAACGGACTCCAGCGACCAACTGTCAAGCACATGTAATGCTGTCTATGTCACGTGCATACATTAGTTTTCTCTCTCCAATTAGGTTTAAAAACGCAGCAAATTTAAAGCATAGTATATCGCTGACCTGATATCTCCCTACTTTTCCAGCCTTGCTTTTTGCTGTCCATGTGACGTTCAGCAAAAACAAACCACCATAGTACCACCAGCCCTCTGCCCCTCGTCATTTTTTTTTCTCAACTTTATGCCCTTATGTTGTTCCTCTCTGGGGGAAATGCCCGTTGTTTTTAGATGACTCCTATTCATGCTGTAAGATTCCACCTTCATCTTCTGCAGGTAATTTTCCCAGATTCCTTCTAAGCTGGGTTAGGTCTCCCTCACTGACCTCCCTGAGTAGCTGGATATGTTCCTGTCACTGCACTTTTACAGGTGCAATAGTATTATAATACAACGTCATCATTAATCATCTCCTCAACCAAACTTCAAGTTCTTTGTTGCTTTTTCTTTGTCTTTTTAGAGTACAAAATCACACAGCTGGCTTAGGAAGTATCTACTGAAAAAAATGACTCAGTGAGCCAGTCATATGTTACTTTTTATCACTCAAAGCACTTAACATAATGTTACACATACAGTGACGACTCAGTAAATACTTAGTGGCTCACAGATTACAGACTATAACACATCAATGAAAAGACAACCTTTCATGTGAAAAAACTAGTACTTCAGGAGTCAAGTAATTTTTCCAAGTGAGTGGTAATGATTTTTCCAGTCTACCTGGAAAAATATTTGAGTCAGAGATGTAAGTTTAAGAATTGATTGCAGGTGTCTATTCATGAGAAAGTAAGGGTCACTCCTGAATAATTAAACGCTGTATTAGAATTTATGGTAGAAACACAGCCATGGGGGACGGATAATATATACATTACAGAAAGGCAGGATTCCTGCCCACACAAAAGTTTACCTGTGGGCTTCCCTGGTGGCGCAGTGGTTGAGAGTCCGCCTGCCGATGCAGGGGACGCGGGTTTGTGCCCCGGTCCGGGAAGAGCCCACATGCCGCGGAGCGGCTGGGCCCGTGAGCCATGGCCGCTGAGCCTGCGCGTCCGGAGCCTGTGCTCCGCAACGGGAGAGGCCACAGCAGTGAGAGGCCCACGTGCTTACCTGCTACAATACCATGAGACATAATTCTCTTCAGTGCTCACACACTTGGGGAGACACATTAATAGGACTGCCTAGTCCTCAGATCATAATCAGGGAATCACTTGTGCCCTCGGAAAACGATGCCCTTCTTGTGCACTGTGTAGGATGCATTTATTATCCCCGTCAGATTTATTTTCTATATTATACAGTGAACACCAATACCTTAAACCCCCTTAGGCTTGTGAGTGAACTCACCCTACTTTTCATTGAGCTTATAATGTCTATTAAAAATAAATAACTGTATCCAATATTTCATTTTTAAAGAAAGTGACAATTATAGGAAGGGAAACATTTAATGTAATGAGACAGATCTGATAGTCAGAAGGTGGTAAACGGCTCAGTCTGCTGGTGCCTTATTAACTCTTTCTGGTCACTTGGGTAACATTTTCAGCGCCATACTAAAAGAGGTAATTTACTAAATGGTACCCGAATGGCCAGAAAGAGTTAATGTGGTAATCAAAAATGAGCAATTTACTTCTCATCAACTAATCAAGCTCAGTAAAATTTTTATTAAAATGCCTCTGATACTGTTCAACTGAAATTTTAATTGAAAAACTGAAAGCCATTTAGCTGAAAATACTGTAGGGTGGATATTACAACCGATTAATCCAAGAAAAGAAATGGTACATCTAACCGTAGAAAGACAATAATAAAGCAACAACTACTACTGCAATTATTAACAGCAATATCAATGCCACCACTATCTTTGAATGTCTATTATGTGCCGGTCACTACTCCAGGCATTGTATATATCTCATGGAATCTTCAAAATGGTAGGTTTTATGACCAGAAGTGGAGGTTCACAGAGGAAATAAGTAGCTGAGCCGTGACCAGAAGCCAGGTTTGTCCGCTCTCACAGCCTGTGATTGTTTTATTATATGCTAGACTGCCCCCCAACACACAGCGACAACGTTTCTGGCCCACTACCCAGCCAAAGGACCTGGAATATGCTGGAAAGGGTTTCTTAATCAAATGACTGCTCTGGAGAAATTCTGATTAGTCTCAGTGCCAACAACGCTTGTTTTTTCCTGGGCTTTGGCCTGTGTACAAAAAAAGAGTGAACACAGCAGGCCTGGGACGGCTCTCCTCAGAAAGACCTGCCGGCACGACTGGCCCTGGGCTGGCAGCTGGCAACGCAGAGCCTGGGAGAGTTCCCACCATTCCCCAAACTGATAAAAGTGGCTCACCATAGGCTGTTTTATATAACTAGTGTGGTTCATGCTGAATACATGCTTTCCTTCTGTGAGTCTGGTGTTTTGGTACATGCAAGGCAGAGGGTGACTTCATGACCGGTCCCCTGCATGCTGAGTCTCTCATGAATTTCCCTGGTAGACAATACTTCACACGTGTTGTCATAACTCATTAATAGGGCTTTAAGTGAGCCCTGTGTGACTCCGTTAGCTGGGGACTCCTGGGACCCTATGCCCGGCCTCCTTTAGCATCACCCCAAACATCTTTGCCCTTTGCTGCTTTTGCTCCGGGTCCTTTCACCACAAGAAATCTGAGTGAGTCTATATACTGAGTTCCTTGAGTCCTCCTAGCAGCTCATCTAACCTGGGGGTGGTCTTGGGGACCCTGATACAGTCTGTTTTTATTTTATGGTCATTGTGAGTGTAGATAACTAACACTGGCTTTTACAGAGGAACGCTGAGAGCCAAGATCTGTAGCACACCCAGAGCCAGGGTTTAGGTCTTTGCAAATTTTAGCATTTTAACTTCATTTCATAGTCCATTTTGTGTCTCTACTATTACTACTGTCTTTTTATTTGCTTTGGGACCTAATTTTTTGCAAGCTAAAAATAATTTTAGTTCTTTATAATAATAAAGTAAAAGCTAGCATTTCGTACTGAACGGCTCAGAAGCCTCTGACACAGGTGCATATTCCATACAGTACCCTCCCTGGGTTTCCCCAACAACACCATCTCCTGGTTTTCTTCTCGCCCCATCTCCTTCGCTGGTCAGCCCTCCTCTGACCACTCAGAGCTTGACTCGGAGATCACTCTTTCCCTCCTCTATCTACACCCTCTGCCTAGGTGTTCTCATCTAGTCCAACTGCTGTAGAAAATCCTCCCTTGAGCTCCAGACTAAAATTCACCTGTCCACTCGACATCTCTTTGGATTTCTGATACACATCTTAAACTCGGCGTGTCCCACTCAATCCAAATGCTTTGGTTTTCGCGTGTCCCATCCGCACACCACCTGTGCCCTCTCCGTCACTAGGAGCAACACTCCCAAGCCCTGAGTCTGCAGCCAACCACCTGGGACTCATCGCCCGCCCTTGCCTTTTCCTCAACCTCCACAAGGAATCCACAAGCAAGTCTTGCCAACTCTACCTCCAAAGTAGCTCTGCTTCTCTACATCGACCCTCTAGACCACTGCTCTCAAGGGGGGGGGGGGGGCAGGTGGACCGTCTCGTCCCCCAGGGGACGTCTGACAAGGTCTGGAGACATTTTTGGCTGTCATGACTAGGAAGGCGCTACCGGCATCTAGGGGGTAGAGGTCAGAGACGCTGCTAAACGTCCCACAGTGCACAGGATGGCCCCCCGCTCTCACAATAAACACCTGCATGGGCCCGCATGTCAACAGTGCTAAGGTCGAGGAACCCCGCTCAACACCAGGCAACGCAGGCGCCACAACACTTACTCTTAATTTACACACCCCATGCCTATTTTACACACCCTCTAAACCACCATCAGTCCTGTCCGGATCAAGGCGGAGTGCAAGTAAAATGGACCATGATGGACAAGGGGAGGAGAAGTTCAGCTAAAAGCTGTAGTGTTTCTAAAAGCAGTATGTTGTTGAAAAGGGGTGACGTGGATCAAATTTAGAGACGGTTTCAGTGACCGAAAGATAATATGAGACTGCTGTCTTAATTCCCTTGAGTAAGAGCTTTTCCTAGAAAAAAGTCACTGAATCCGAGACGATTATGTTTGTGAACAGGTTGAGATGTTGGCCACATCTACCTATAATCTATAGATGGATCTATGATGTAATTTTAAGATGAAAAACATTTCTCTCTGAAAAGTCTGAAATTCCCAGTTATCTCAAAAAGTAATTTTCCATTACTGGTTGATATTAGGATATCTTGCCGACACGGACACTGAACTAAATACATAAAGCCAACTAAACACATACAAACCTACTGATGCACTGGACGAGGCACAGGCTCAAAGCAGTGTGCGTCTCTCCCTCGCCACAGTCTGACTTAGACCACTGACACCCGCACCTACATATACTTAGTGTACTTATCACCTTGTACGGTAGCTGTTGACTTACGCTTCTCCCCAGTATACTGTCGTATAAGCCATGTCTGTGGGGTTGGTGCCTAATTTGAATTTATGTTCCAAACACTTGGCCCTCAAGTTGGTGCTGAACAAATATTCATTAAATGAACACAGGAATGAAGACATGAACAAGGGAGTGAACCAACAGATGGCTAGGGAGGAGGGACCGCTCGCTGGTTACGGCAGGGGGAAGGTTCGGGTTGGCCTTTGGGACTATCTGGGCTCCAGAGGCAAATGGAGTAGAGAGGGAAAAAGTTGCTATGACTCCAGCAGGAAGGAAGAAGGGTGAAATGGGGCCCGAAACCCATCCTGGATTCACAACTCGAGATACACAATAACAATAACAGCAGCAGAGCAGACAGAGAAGACACCTGTCTTTCAAAATGGTCATGACACCCTCACAAACTCCTAAGTGATAAGAAAGGTAATGCTTACTTAATAAAAGAGAAAAACAGATATGTTGAGCAATTTTTATATACTTGGAAGTGCGCCCCATTTATCCATAATACACAAAATAAGTCAGGACATAGTCTTTTTGAGCCCAAGTGATACTGAGACTTTGGTTAATTTTAGGGTTCGCCTCTGAACAGCACCCTTCCCTCTGCTTATCTCCATCCTCCCCAAACCCTTTCAGGTTCCATTACTGCACTGACCCCAATATGTCAAGTGCTTCTTCCCACTTCCCTATGAAAATACCAGAAGCTAGAATCTACCCTGAAATCGCTTCAGAACGATAGGAACAGAAATTGGCAAGCTCAGGCGCCAAGGTGAGTTTTAGCTGCAAGCGCAGCAAACACAAACATTTGCCACTGAAGCTAAACATGGACGCAGCACGACAGTGCACAGTCATGTAATGTACTGAGTACTTAGGGTACAGGGGGCGTGTGGGTGCTGACTCTGCCACACGCAAGGCAGGATCCTGGAGGGGATCTGGATTCACCACCTGAGTGATTCATCGAGCTCCAAAATTGGCTGGTTTTAGAATGAACACATAACTTACCATAATAAGTCACTGTTGTAATAAAAGAAACATTTTGGTCTGAGTAAGTGGAACCCGGATTTGTCCTTAGCTTCTGAGTAAACGTCTTTGCTGGTAAATAAACAGTTCTTTTTCCCCTAAATACATAAAAAGATCAGAGAGAAAGTCTGGTTTTTTCCTCAGAATTTTGTGATTTCATTGAAAGACTTACATATCTATAATTTCCTTTATTGAAATGATCTAGGAGAAGACACTGGAGAAACCCTTGTAGGCAACAAAGAATGTTATATTAGATGACAACTCCAGGAGTTTTAAAATCTTGCTAAGTTTTGACGATTCATTTTTCAACACAAGAATACAGTATATTAGGATTGGAAGGGATCTCAAAATATTCTTGGCCTAATTCCTTATATACAGGTGAAGATATCAATGCTTAGAGAAGTTAAATGACCTACCCAAATTCACACAACTGTATTTCCTCTTATGTGTGATATCATAAATTTCTACATCAATCATCAACTTAATTACTTCCTGTACGGGGTAAAAAGCTACATAAAATGTACACAGTTTGTTTTTCCTTTTTTTAATACCAGCAGGTATTAGTTCCCCTTAATCCACATAATTAAGTACCAGTTTTTGCATTGGTAACAGGATCACGAGCCTTCTCATCAGAAGTCTAAAGGATCACTTCTGCTCATCCGTAATTAGGCAGTGCACCACAGGGATAACCTCGTCACTATTTACTCCTCTACCTGGCAACCAGCAAGTTTCTTTTGACATCAGTTAAAAAATACATCCCAGTTTCAGGAAGTTAAAACAAACAAAACAGAAGGATGTTTCGAGTTTGAAGGAAATAACGTCGGTAATGGAAAAAACACAGCCAGAACCCGTTTCGTAACTTTCTATTCCACTTTGTCATCTCCTCTGACTGTCAACTACGTTTGACTCTTTTAATTGAAATATTTGCTTTCAAATCTAACACTACAGAAAACACATTATATCTCTAAGGAAAAACAATATAATTATCCAAACTTCATTTGCCAGAATGTATTATATACACACCAGCAGGTTTCACATATTGTTAGGAGCTCAGAAAAAGTCAAAGAACTCAAGAAGGAGGGAGGGGGGCTAATTAGTGTCAAGAAGCTACAGGACAGACAAGTGACCACTTGAACAACATCACACACGGCAGTGATTATCAGTTCAGGATGCTTATCGCATAGATGCACAAGCGGAAGGCGAATCGAATGTAGTGCGAGTCAGCACAAGAATGGCAACTCCCTGTATGTTGTGTTAACAAAGACGTGCTGCCACGCTAAAGGTCGGAAAGCAAACGAGCTAAGAGCAATGGGCAGCTACTGGGGCTTCCCGGCAAATCAGTGCAATTCACTCGTTCATTCACTCCTTCGTGTTCACTGTTCGAGGCTCTGAAGACAGAGAGGTGAACAAGACAGTTACATCTCTACCTTCATGGAGTTTACATTCTAGTGAGGACGCAGGCTCAGAACAAATGATAACCTTCCTTCTATTTCCTTTATCGCGCTTCCTGTAACTTGAAACGCATTAACAATCATGCCAGGTATGCAGACCCACTCAAGGAAGAAGAGAGAGTTGTGTGTTTGATTTGGGCAAAAGGAAAGTGAAGAGAGAAGGGGCAACGCCCAACAACTAAACTAAAGGTACAGAGCTGCTGGGAGGATTCTAAACCATATTGGGGTACTGGAAGGGGTAGTTCACATTGAAAGAGACGGTCAGAGACTGCCTCTGCTAGGTGTAGAGATGTCCCAGAAAGGAGATGTGATAGGCAAAGGGATGTCAGGCGTTGAAAACAGTGGAAAATGCACCAAATCAATTGTGATCATTCAGTGTTTTTCCTCGTTATGTCCTCTTGTTTGGTCCTTATCAACATGTCTTTCATTTATCTGGAAATCTTGCTGGCTTCATTTTGAACACGGCATTGAACACAGCAATGAACACTGTTAATTGACAAAGAGCTGAGTAGTTTTAGACCTGTAACTTTTGAAGGATGGTGGGAAGGAAAGTGAGCTATAAGCATGGAGGCACAGGAGACTGGCATGATGTGGAACGCTTATGGGTAGCAGAAATCCCTTATTACCGACACAACTCTGACACAAGGCGGACGTCTGTGGAATGGGCAGACACTGATACAGTTCTAGAATACTTCAGAGCAGTGTTCACTTATTCAAACAGATACAAACTGATTTTGCTTGAAAAGTGTCAAGTACAAAGGAGAGAAAGCACAGTGTAATGGAAGGTGGTTGGTCTTCAAAGTCAGACAAGCTGTGAAGTCTATGTTTTGGCTGCTACGCTGTCTGACCTTGGGCAAATAGTCCAACTAACCTCTCCAAGCCTCCATATTCTAATCTGTAACACTGGACATGACAATGCATATCTGACAGCATGGTTGTAAAGGTGAACTTGGTGTCTGAAACTAGTTGCTACTATAGTTTCTGTCCTTGTTTTTAATTAGAAAATTACATCTTTAATATACTATGGGAGGCTGCTTTGTAAAGTAACCCTATGGTCAATTTTTTGGTACATTTCACGACCACCACATTCTTCTTTACTCCAGTCAGAGGCAGAGTGGAGTGTAGAGTCAGGATCCAGAAGGTGGGATACAAAACTCAGGGACACTCAGAGGAATGGATAAAAAAGATGTGGTACATGTATACAATGGAATATTACTCAGCCATAAAAAAGGATGAAATAATGCCCTTTGCAGCAACATGGTTGGACCTAGAGATTGTCATACTGAGTGAAGTCAGACAGAGGAAGAGAAATATTGTACATCACTTATATGCAGAATATAAAAAGAAATGATACAAATGACCGTATTTACAAAACAGACTTAGCAAATGAACTTATGGTTACCCGGGAGGGAAGGGTGGAGGGAAGGGATAGTTAGGGAGTTTGGGATTGGCATGTACACACTGCTATATTTAAAAAGGGTAACCAACAAGGACCTACCGTATAGCACGGGGAACCCTGCTCAATGTTATGTGGCAGCCTGGACGGGACAGGACTCTGGGGGAGAATGGATACATGTATATGTATGGCTGAGTTGCCTTGCTGTGCACCTGAAACTATCATAACATTGTTAATCGGATATACTCCAATATAAAATAAAAAGTTAAAGAAGAAACTTAAAGAAAAACCTCATGGACACTAATACCTAACTAAAGGATTATGTAAATTATTGAACCTCTCCTGGGTCTTCGTTTTGCTTTGTGTGCATGTGATTTGGTTCCCTCTCATTTTATTTTATTTTATTTTATTTTATTTTATTTTTTGCAGTACGCGGGCCTCTCCGTGCTGTGGCCTCTCCCGTTGCGGAGCACAGGCTCCAGACGCGCAGGCTCAGCGGCCATGGCTCACGGGCCCAGCCGCTCCGCGGCATGTGGGATCTTCCCGGACCGGGGCACGAACCCGTGTCCCCTGCGTCGGCAGGCGGACTCTCAACCACCGTGCCACTAGGGAAGCCCGGTTCCCTCTCATTTTAGAAAGCAATGATTCTAAGTCTGGATTTACATATGCTGGTTAGGTTTTAAAAGAGATTCATCAGTATGGAGGTATGTTAAGTCAATATTCTGAGTGAACTGAAAGATATCATTTTGGTTCTCAATGCAAGATTTTGGACATGTTACCATTTGAAATGATAACACATTCAAGTTTTTGCCAAAATAATAAATTGCATAATTTGTGCCCCTGTTGTGAACATATTCTTTTTCTCTTGTTCAAATAAGCCTAAGTAACTACTGCCTCTTAATCAATTGCAACTGTAAATGTAAAAGGATGATGGCTTCATCCAAGTTATAGGAAAGTGATGGATAACAGAAGTAGTAGGAGGAAAGGATACGAAAGGGACTGTAGGAAAGTTACATTTCTGGGTTTTCTGGCTCCTTTTATTTCCATGGCAAATTCTTCCCTCTAAACTGGATACCTTCCCTTGTAGTATGATACGTGAGGAAAATAAATACCCTATGGAATACATACATGATATCACAAAAGAAAGTAATAAAGTAAAATGCCTTGTTTCTATTCTCTCCAATTATCCAAGTAGTCTCTCACTACAAAAATTATTTTTTTTAATGGATTGGATCATAATTTCTTTTTTTACCTTTTTCAATGTACTTTAATTTTTAATTTTTTGGCCATGTCATGCAGCATGTGGGATCCCAGTACCCCGACCAGGATGGAACCTGCGCCCCCTGCATTGAAAGCCCGTAGTCTTAACCACTGGACCACCAGGGGAGTCCTTAAAAATTATTTTTAAATAGAAGGATTGGCTCAAATCCTACCCCTTCCAATCTAGGTGTGCTGCGTGTAGTATATACAGCAAGTTTTGCCCAAAACCAAAGCCAATCATAAAAGACATCAGAAGATATGCTGTTGCTAAACACAAACATTTTCAGACTGTCCAAAACTTCCTCTTGGGCAATAAAATTTGCCGTAATTTAAAATACTTCAATCAAGAAACGATGGAGTACGTTAAGTTTAAGTTAAGTTGTTACGTTACGGCGTGGCAATTATTCTCCCTTCTCAGTACCTGCTAACTTACTAGGAGAACAGGGCATGGGAGGTTGTCCCACCCATCTCATAGCCTGTTCCCAAAAGGTTAAAATTGGTCCAGTTAGTTAAGGACAAAGCAGAAGTGATCACTTGGTTGACAGGGTGAAAGCAGAAAGGAAAATAGTGAGGCGTGATCAGAATCACCGCCTTGTGGCGAGAGCATTCTTCCTCTGATCTACGTGTGTGCAGTCTGGATTAAGACTGGAAATCACAATTAAGTCTTATTCAAAATGCACCTGAAAATGGATAAAAAGAGCCCATGAATAAATAATACAGAATTATTTCCGCTTCATTTTCCCCTTTATGTATAAAGTATTCCTAGCCGCTAGTTCTCGATAGCTCATCTGAGTTAGAACTTCATATGAGCCTCTTTTCTGAGGGATTTTTCTAGAAAGTATAACAATCCATCTCTTGGATCTAAGTCACTTTGTAAGAAAAATTCTTTTGTGAGCGTGGAAGGACAATCCTGGCTCAAATCAATCAAAGAAAAACCAGGAAAAGATGAAATCCTGGATCAGAACGTTCAGAATTTGTATCACCCAGTTTACAAAACTAACCACGTGCTGAAAATAAAAAAAAAAATTTCCTCAAAACTTCAATTTGCAGAGACGTTGATGGATCTAGAGACTGTCATAAAGAGTGAAATAAGTCGGAAAGAAAGAAACAAATATCATATGATATTGCTTATATGTGGAATCTAGAAAAATGATACAGATGAACTTACTTGTAAAGCAGAAACAGAGACACAGACGTAGAGAACAAACAGATGGATATGACGGGGAGGGGTGGGGATGAACTGGGAGACTGGGATTGACATACACACACTACTATGTATAAAATAGATAACTAATAAGAACCTGCTGTATAGCACAGGCAACTCTACTCAGTGCTCTGTGGTGACCTAAATGGGAAGGAAATCCAAAAGAGAGGGGATATATGTATCTGTATAGTTGATTCACTTTGCTATACTACACTTTGCAACTATACTCCAATAAAATTAATAAAAAATTTTAAAAAACAGAACAAGTTCCTACTGGGGCAGGAACATTCATAATACTTATATAAAAGCCATGAAAAGGAAGAAGAAATGATTAAAAAAATAAGTGAACACATTTAAAATATTTTTATATTATTCATTAAATTAGAAAGAAGTGACTATCACACTTTTAATTATAGTCTGATTTTATGTTTCCGACCCCCCATTTGCTACCCAACCTGTAGGACTCGACAGCAGCACTGCTTTCTCTGCTGGAGACTGTAGCCTTCTGCAGCCAACCCGTGGTGACAGTTACCGCTTAATTAAAACTCAACATGCGAATACAGCGGTATTAAGAAGTGCTGCTTCAAAAGCACATACAAAGCATGGTAATTTATAACTGCACAAACCTTTTCATCTAATGTTTTAACACCGACGGCAACTACGCTAGTCAGTGTGAAACTTACCCTGAAGAAAAGTCTGCATAGCCTATTCTTTACACAGGTATTACAGGATAAGCCAGTATAGATCTTTCTATTGGCATGTCACTTTTCTGAAGAATGGTGAGGTGTGTGTCCCTGCAAGAGATAACACTTTGAAATATGTGAAACATTCTACACAGTGCATGATACTTCCTTTCATAACTGATGATGACCCACTTAACCTTGGATTGTGAAATATATTTTCGAAGTTTTAGATACTTCAAGGGCTAATGAACTGTCATTACTTTTTTGATGCAAATCTGAAATAAAAAATGAAAGCCACCTTTAACAGGCTTCTGTACAGTTATTATTTATGGAGAGAAGAAGTACATCACTTTGACATATATTTGAACTTGGAGATTTTCTATTATTCCCAAGAAAGCTAAGAGAAAAAAAAAATTCTATAAAGCTGCCATAGCAAGGGAATTCACCTGGTTATCAATTACCATTAGAAAAAATAATTAGAACTATGGCCCAGGAGAGAAGGGAAGGAACTGTGTATGATGTATGAATTCATGGTACGATAATTATTTTCCTTTTAAGCCATTCTGTTATAAAATAATAAATCACATACTCTCTAGAAGATACAAGCCTATACTAACTTGTTCAAAACTGATGCATAAAGAAGGAAATTCACTTCTAGGGAAAAAATTTGTTTTCATCTTGAAATGCCAACACCTGCTGTGCAATAAAAAGCAGCAGCAAACTGTCCTGCCGGCTCATATGTTAAGCGGGAATAATTTAATGCCTAACTTTTTGTGTTCGCTTTTTGAAAGAGCTTGGATGTGAAATAAGCTACTCTCAGCTAAATTCAGAAATGAACGCTCCACCTAAGCAGTATATATTCTGGAACAAAGCAATATGAAATGTTTTGAGGGTAAAACACCCTAAATACACATCTCCGGTATTGTCCACACGCCAGAGAACTGTATCTACCTGTGGTGGAAACGCCCTGCTAGGCTACAGGCTGGATTTACCACTATGATTGTTTTCTTAATTTCATTTTCAGATTGTTTGTTGCCAGAATACAGAAATACCATTGAGTTTTGTATATTGCTCTTGCGTCTTGTGACCTTGCTCAATCCTTATTAATTCCAGAAGGTTTTTTAAAGATTCCTTAAGATTTTCTACACACAAGATCACATACTCTGCAAAGTTTTAGTTCCTTTCCAGTGTGCCTGTAACTTTTTTCTTGTGAATTTCATTTTAAAAGAATTCTCTCTAAAGCAGTTACTTACTCAATTCTATACATAACTAGTAATAACTGCTAGCATTAGCAGCTAAAGTCAACTATATCCACCCTCCTCTGCCCACCTATACCTCGTGAATATATTCTAGAAAAACATTTACCATCAACCCTATAAACATTTTGGTGACTACTTAGAAACTCCAGAAATATAAACTCCAAAATAATGTAAAACTTGCAGGCCCTGTTGAGTTTCCTTTCTGTGTTTAATACTTTCCAAGACATAACACTGTGAGTCATCTCTTCATTTCTCTTGTAAAGATTTTTCAGGAGAGGTATTGCGGTATATGTAGGAAAAGAATGTAGGTTTTGGAGGCAAACAGATTTGGAGTCAGAGAGACATGGGGTCAGCTCCTTCACTTAACAAGTGTAACATCTCAGGCAAACATTTTAAGCTCACCTGGGGTGTCTTTCTCTTGTCCTATAATTGTTTCTTGACACTATAATGGAATAAACTGTGGAGGGAAAGAAAAATTTCTACCTTAAAAATAACAGAAAGGAAGTACATAAAAATATAAACAATGGTTCTTTCTGGGTAGTGGAATGGGAGTTTTGTTTTCTTTCTTGTTTTTCAAATTCTCCTCTGTCCAAAGATACATGTGAGCCACATATATACTTTCTATTTTTTAATAACCACATTAAAAAAGTAAAAAGACACAGGTTGAATTTATTCAGTAATACAGTTAATTTATTCTAATTTATCCAAAAATATCACTTCATCATAGAATCAACATATAAAAATAGGTGATAGATGTTACGTTCTCTTTTTGGCACTAAGCCTTCAAAACCCAGTGTTTATTCACAGTGTGGTTTATCTCAATTCAGCCTGCCCATGTTTCAACTGCCACATGGGGCACATGGACACCGCACTGGACAGTGCAGTGTTTCTCTGAATAGGTTTGGGATTCCCGTGCAGCCTTTGATTGTATTCTCTGTGTTACTGTATTAGTTTTCTATTGCTGAGTAGTCATTTGCCTTTGATCTTCGCTGTTCACAACAGTACATTTATTACGTCACAGTTTCTGTGGATCAGGCTAGTCCGGGCTTGGGTTAACTGGGTTCTCTACTCGGGGTCTCACTAGACTGAAATCTAGCTATCAGCCAAGGTGCTGTTCTCACCTGGAGTTTGACCGAGGTGTCCTTCCAAGCTCATCTAGGTTGGTGGCAGAATTTAGTTCCCTGCGGCTACAGGATGAAGGAGGTCTTCGGGCCCTAGAGGTCACCTCTCCACACAGGCAGCTCTCACAACTCAGCTGTTTGCTTGTCTCCTTGAGGCCTCCTGGAGAGCACCTGCTACATCTCATCTTTTTTAAGGGCTCCCCTAATTAGGTCAGGCCCACCAAAGACCATCTCCCATTAGATTAACCAGTAGTCAACTAATTAGGGGCCTTAGTTACATCTGCAAAATCCCTTTTCCATATAAGGTAAGATAATCATAGAAGTGCTTTCCATGCTAATCACAGATCTCACTCACACTCATGGGGAGGAGTGGATACAGAGCGTGTGTGTACACCAAGGGGTGGGAATCTGGAGGGTCATTGTAGAATTCTGCCTAACACAGTCACCGGCTAGTACACTGGCTACTGTTTCCTGGTAATATGACTGTTTTCAGTGTACCTGATTCAAAGATATTTCCAAAGAGTTTTGTTACTACGAGGCACAGTAACACAGTTAGTAACTAACTTTCCTTATTTTCTTTCTTTTTTTGGACCTAGGTCTGTGTATCTGAATTGGAGGATCCCGAGGCTTTAAAACCAAAAAAGAACAAGAAAAGGGAAAGAAAAAAGATCAAGGAAAAGAGGATCATGGTACAGTGAACCCAGGAGAAGCAGGTCACTAGTCTGGACATGCAGTGGATTACCCGTATTTATTTCCTTGTAGAGTCACATGCAGTTTCTTTCATGAGTTCCATACGTCTTCATCTGTCCTACGTGCATTCATAGGATTTCAAAATTTGGGGGTACTATGCACATGTGCAACGTATACTTTGAAATGATTGAAGACAAATGTTAAGTTTACACAAGTAAAGTATAAAGAACTGGCTAACCATCAACTCTTTTCCTAGACCTGGATTATGTTTACTATCAGTTTATTATGTTATGACGAACTTTGTTCTTTTAAACACGGTAATAGAGAGACTACAGAAAAGAGGAAGACGACTCTGCCGGACTTCAATTACTGTGAAGCTCTGAGATGTTTAATAATGACGACACTTTGGAAGCTTTTTCCCTACTTTTAAATTATGCTTTTGGCAGCCGCTGTAAGTCTGTCCAATTTATATTTTTTATACTCTTCTTAGCTGGGTTTGGACTTACTTTTGCTTCTAGCTGCATGTTAAAGTGATAAAAGTTCTTTAAAAATGCTGATTGTTTTTATTCCCTTCTTTTTTCTTTTAAAAACCTAAGAATCATTGTACCTGCCTCATATTCTAAAATCTAGAAGGAATTACCTGTCTTGAAATTCTTCTGTTTCTGATATAAAATGCACTCATTCTTCTAACTCCAATGAGGATGAACCCAGAGAAAACTTAGAGAAAACATGAACTAGTCACTTCTCAGGTTTTTTCCCTGTGGTATACATTAAACCTATGTCATAGTTTTCATCTGCTCACATACCATGACTTTGTGAAGTCGTGCTCAAAGAGCTCTGCAAAACTTTTCTATCACCAATGCATAAACAGGGAAAGTACTGCCACCTCTAACCGAGTTCACAGTAACTTGGAAAAAGAACCCTAGTAAAAAGTCTACTTGGCTACATTGGTATGAGCTGAAGTACGCTGGAACTTGCTGTTGTAATAAATCTGACAGTGGTGTTTGGGTAGATCTAATCATGATAATCACAATACTGTTGCCTTATATTTATATTTTTTTGAAAACTTAAAATATTTCCACACTCATCCCATTGAATAATTATTAAAATCCCATGAGATGGGAAGTACAGTTATTTTCAGTCCCATTTAAAGATGAGATTGACTTGCTTGAGGTGGTACAGAACTGCAGTCCCTGAATCACAATCCAGTGCAATTTCCCACCAGTTCACATTACTCACCATTCCCTTCCCCCACGACAAATCAGGTGGAGAATTTTAGCCGACTCTGTGCCCAGGGTCATCGCTGACCAATGGCATATTTAGATTTGCAGTGAAATGAACAGCACCATGTTAGACGTTTGCACTTACAAGCTTTACTTCTTGAGTAAACTATAAACATTTGCTCTAGCAAGACCACGGTAAGCCTCTGAATTGGAGACTAATGCAGGGTGCAAGGGCAATCACTATAGAATTGCTTCTTAAAGCTGTGTGTGGAATCACAAAAATGTTTTATTTGAAATGAGGATAAGTTTATATAGCGGGTTCTAGTTAAACCTTTTTAACCAATATTAGATTGGACTTTTACTGTAACACAGCTAAGATCACAAACTCAGAGAATTGTAAATAACTTCCAGTGGTAATTTACCATTTCTTTTAGGGAACTGATTCTAAATCATCCAAAATATGTATTAATAATATGCATTTCAGAAAGCCTACTCAATCTCCATTAAACCTCATTCCTAGGCTTAACAAAGCTTATATTCATTAAGTCTCTCCAAACCAATTTACATCTAAGAAGTTCTATATACATTCTTAATAAAATATATAAATGTGTATATATATATATGCATATATATTCAAATATATATCAATTTAACAAGACTCTTTTTCATCTCTCTCAATCTGGGGCCCTATTTATTATATGATTCTTGCTATTAGTTTCTAGGCTACCCATTTCCAAGTGAAATAATTAAATGGCTATAATTTTATTATAATTGTTGCTATTATTTTTCCACCTGTTGGTCACTTTCATCTATTTCCTCTTAACTCTTTAAATCCCTTTTCAAAAAAATTCAGCAAACATTGATTCAGTCTTTAACATGTATCCCTAGCAAACAAACCAGCCCGTTTCAAGGATTTCACCTGAATCCTTTTTCTGCCCTCCTAGTTACTGTCATTCAGAAAGATAGATAGATAGATAGGTAGATAGATAGATCTTTTTTCCTTTAAAGAACAAACTCTGAAAAAGAAGTCGAACTTCTTTGCTTCCCTTTCTTTACCTCCCGTTCATTTTTCCACCCACTGCAACCTACTCTCATTTACCTACTTACCATCTCATTCATTTACCGCCCATGACATCTGAGATTACAAATCCAGTCTCGTTATTCTTCGTATTATTTGGTGTCATCAGCATCTGTGACTACTGCCTACTTGAGAAGTCCTCCCTTGGTGGATTCTCAACATTAGTGATTCTACTACTAAGAGTTACTATTCCTTCCCAGCAAAGCTGCCTCCTCTTCCTCTATGTGCTTTAAAATATTTAAATGTTTGGTATCCTACAGAGCTACGATCTGGGAAACGTTCCTTTTCCCCACCCTGGCCCTCAGAAAATGTCCCATAGCTTCAGCTAATATCAGTATATTTACGGCTTCAAAATCTTTTCAAGTCTAAGTTTCTTTTATGCCCTAACCAGTATTTTCCAAAGAATGGGTTATAACTTTTTAGTAGTTCACAAATTCAATTTGGTGACTTAACTCACATTTAAAAGTGAAACACAATGGATGGCATCGACAGAAACTGTCAGAGTGCATCGCAAAAGAAAGGGGTATCATTTTGTGAAATAAGAAATCGTATCTGTGTGTAGGGTCAGATGTAAAATGTATTTGATACTGTGTGTCATGGTGATAAAAGATTCAAAACCACGGTGCTGGATACAACTTTATAACTGCTAGATATTTCTATGTGGATGTCTTTCAGGTACCTAAACTCTACAAGCTCCAAACCAAATTCGTTTCTTTCCCCCTCAAAACCTTTTCTAGTTTATCACTCTCACAGTATCATCAAGCTAGAAATCTGTCAGTAATCATCTTCTCCCCCCATTTGCTTATTCCACACACCCTATCACCATCAAAACCTGTTAATTCTGACTCCTAAACATCTCTCAATCTTTTTCTCTGTCCTCATTTTCACTGCTTTCATTTAGGTCCACAACATCTCGTTTTAAAATATAGAGTACTAATAGAAAATTTGAGGTATGGTAAGGAAACAGATCAGGAGACTATTATAATTGAAAAGGTAAGTCTGTTACTAACAGTTCCCAAGAGGAGGGGGAGGGCCATGCCATGCAGGGCCACGGGGGAAGCACCGGGTCGCTCAGGAGGCAAAGGGGAGGAAGGGGGGCTGTGGGAGAGCCTTTACAGTAAAGGAATGGGAAAGGTGGGTTAACACGTTTCTGATTGTCTAGTCTGAATAATTTCAGTGGGCCCTGAGCATAGGGGCTGTCCCTAGCTGTCTGGTGTCTGGCCTGGGGGTGATCAGGGCATGTGGATAATGGCCCAGAGAATGAGAGTCTGATAAAGGAGGCAACTGAGGTGGGGGCTCTGGACTGGTTGGTTTGCAACTGAAAAAACATCTTCCTAAGCCAGTTATTTATTATCTCTAGAAAGCGCTAACCCTGGGAGGGCAGTCCCTCCAGGGTAAGCAAGGCCCCAGATGTCAAAGCATCAGAAAACAGAAAATAAGACGGAATATTACTCAGCCACAAAAAGAAACGAAATTGAGTTATTTGTAGTGAGGTGGATGGACCTAGAGTCTGTCATACAGAGTGAAGTAAGTCAGAAAGAGAAAAACAAATACCGTATGCTAACACATATATATGGAATGTAAGAAAAAACAAAAAAAGGTCATGAAGAACCTAAGGGTAAGACGGGAATAAAGACACAGACCTACTAGAGAATGGACTTGAGGACACGGTGGGGGGACTGGTAAGCAGGGACAAAGTGAGAGAGTGGCATGGACATATATACACTACCAAAAGTCAAATAGATAGCTAGTGGGAAGCAGCCGCATAGCACAGGGAGATCAGCTCGGTGCTTTGTGACCACCTGGAGGGGTGGGATAGGGAGGGTGGGAGGGAGACGCAAGAGGGAGGAGATATGGGGATATATGTATACGTATAGCTGATTCACTTTGTTATACAGCAGAAACTAACACACCATTGTAAAGCAATTACACTCCAATAAAGGTGTAAAAAAAAAAAGACATGGTTAAATTCACATTTGCCATCATTGCCTGAATTGTTGCAGTAATGGTCTACCCTATCTCCCTATTACCACACTCCCTTACCACAAATTATCCTTCTAAAAGCCAGAGTCAATCACAGATCTATATAAAAATCTTGTGATGCCTGCCCACCCCCCAGTACCTACAGAATGAAATCCAAAGTTTTTTTTTTTCTCCATTCCAGAGCCTTAAATAGCTAGCCCCTAAATTCTTTTCTAGACACTTCTCCCATCTTACCCTGCAGATCTACTGAAAGGAAAAAAAAACTATTCCGTAATTCTATCACTAACATATCAAACTGTATCCAACCTCCTTTGTATGTTCCCTTCTAAGTCTTTACTAAGTGTAAATTTCATTTTTTTCCATAATTTTAATAAAGACATAGCTCCATTTCTGTGTTTCAGTTAGTTATCTAGCATAAAGTTTCATGATATTAATGTGGTTTGTGTTTTTTACCTCTTTCTTTCTTTTTCTTTCTTCCTTCCTTTCTTTTTAATTGAGGTATAACTGACATAACATTAATGTTAGTTTCAAGTGTACAGTGTAATGATTTGGCATTTATATATATTGCAAAATGATCGACACCATCATTCCAGTTAACATCCATCAGTTACAACTTTTTTTCCTCCTGATGAGAACTTCCAGGACCCACTCTCCTAGCTACTTTCTAATATGAAATACAGTATTATTAACTACAGTCACCAGGGTTATTTACCTTTTCAAAGCAGGAAACCCTGGCAGCAAGTGAGCTACCATACCTTACCAAATCATTCAGTTATAGTTAGATACTTAGACTATCTCCAAAGGCTAAAATAAGGCTTCTGAGACCCTATCCGATCTCACTTCTTTTGCTTGGACTCTTCATAAATAATGCTACATGTTAATACTGGGCCAACTAGAATAGATACATTTATGGCTTTTGACTCAAAGTACTTTCTAAAAGGATATCATGTTCTGTTCCATCAGAAATTCATTCCATATGTATTGACACATCCTATGTGCTAAAACAGGGCTAGTACAGACACACAGACAAACTGGACACTATTTCTGTCCTCGAGGAGTGCACACTGTCAGTACAGCAATTGTACAGCAACCCTAAAGAGGCTGGATGCTTCCCTGTCACAGATTAGGGAACTGGGGCTCAAAGAGATTCAATCACCTGCCCAATTAACCAGTTCGTTGAACAGGTTACAACTATCTTTACACCACTCCCAACGTGCACATATTTTCACCGTTTTTCTTTTTGTAAAGGTAATAATAATATCTGCTCTTTCACATATGCACAGTAATAATCAAATCTTATCGAAGTCCCCCCAAAACGAATGCCATCATGATTTTATCAAACATTTAAATATATTCTAGTGCTCCTGCTGGTGATATTTTGGTCATTTCCATTTGTGTTAGTAAGGTAATGTGAGCTGCTGTAACGGATAAACTCTGAAATATCAGTGCTGTAATGTAAGAAGAGCTTTTTTCATTCTAATATCAGCCCACTGCTGGTGTTCAGTGGGGGGTCTTCCATGTGATGCCTCAGAGACCTGGGTTCCTTCCATCTTGTGACTCTGTCACCTTCTATGATCCTTCAAATCCTTTGCTTTTAGCAAGTAGATGCAAAGAGATCACAGGAGAGGCACACTTGTGGTCTGGTCCATCACCTCTGCTGACATTCCACTGTAGAGCGAGAACTAGCCCTACGTTCCTGCCCAGATGCAAGGGGGTAGAAGACGGCTGGGAAACGTAGTCTTTTGCCCAGGAAGATGGGAAAATAGGTTCTGATGAACACATGGCAGTCTCTGCCTTATCTGCTTTGCTTTAACTCTCCCTGGACATAAGAGTTAATGGTTAAGTGCTTTTGGTGTCGATGGATGATCTATCTGGGCTGGATTCATGTTTTGCCACAGTAGGAACTTGGGCTGTTTACCTAACGCTATTTACTTTCACTTTCTGAGAGTTCAATGTCTTCCTCAGTAATACTGAACTCTTAAGATTACTGGGAGATTTAATGATATAATGCACGTAAAGCTCTTTAAAAGGACCTGGCACCTGCTAACTGATCTGTAAATACTAACTTTTTTCTACCCCCGTTCTTCAGAGGTCATATGTCATTGATTTCTATGCTCATAATTTCCTTTTATCTCTTAAGGTTGGAGTTAAAACCACAATTTAAAGACATGTTACTGCTTCTGGTCCACAAATAATTGCTGCATTCTCAAAACTTCAGTGAGAATAAAAATCAAAAGAAAAGAAAAGAACAAAGAGGATAAAAGGAAGGAGAACACAGACTGAGGTAGATAAATAAATAAAACTGTTAATTCTATACGAAAGTGCTCTTCAGAAAGCTCCCCACAGGAAAGCTGAAGTTAAATGTATTCTCTATTCATTTTTTTAGTTGAAGCAGAAAAGTCAAGCAATTTTAATAGCTTGAGGATTCTCGACATAATTCTACAAAATGACCGATTTAATTATTGTTACTGCTGCCGTGATTTTATGAAATGTGTGCTCTGTCAAGCACAGTACGTCTAAATACTTGTATCTGATTACAGGATCAGCATATTCAGGACAGTGCTATGCACAGCGGGTCGGTTTTAAAGGCTCAGAACACATCTTTTATATTAACTGATGGAACAGCTTCTATCTTTCCATAAAGTATTGTCTGGTCTAGGATTTTGTTTTATCTGAATTACTACCGCATGAGTTAGCCTGTTGCTGCTATGAGCGCTGGCAGAAGACACGAGAGCCCTGGGTCAGAGGCAAAGGACTTTACGGCTTATGGTACAGCAAGCAGTGTGAGCATCGGTATGCACGTTGGTTGCCTTGGCCCCTAAGTCCCAGGGGCCCCAGTGGAGGTCAGCGTCACCACTGAGGAACACTGAGCCTGGGGAACCCACTGCTTTCAGCCACCAGTACGCAAGCCTGCTCCTCTGCTCGACACTTCATCCCTCAAGGTTTCTTTTTATTTTTTTGCGGTACGCGGGCCTCTCACTGTTGTGGCCTCTCCCGCTGCGGAGCACAGGCTCCGGACGCGCAGGCTCAGCGGCCATGGCTCACGGGCCCAGCCGCTCCGCGGCATGTGGGATCTTCCCGGACCGGGGCACGAACCCGTGTCCCCTGAATCGGCAGGCAGACTCCCAACCACCGCGCCACCAGGGAAGCCCCCTCAAGGTTTCCTGCCATAAACACGAGCCTGAGCAACGATCTGGGTGAAGAGCAGCCTATAGGCAGCAAGACTGTGAAGGGCGCTCAGACCTCCTGGAAGATAACCTCTCCTAACACGGCTCTGAGGTGGCTTACAAGATGACATTATAGAAGAAGGCTAAAAAGTTAGAAGAAATCATTGCAAAAGAGAAGCAGTACAATGAAGATAACGCTGTAGGGAAAGTGAATACGTAGAAATGGAGAGCAAAGATTCTCTGTAATTACTAAAGCTCAGTCAGCAACTCAGCCCCGCACTTCCTAGCGGTCAGAACCAATTGATGCAACACGTGCAAGAGAATTTAAGAGCACAGGACTCTCAGTGAGAATCGGCGTAATCAGAAAAGTAACTGGTCCTGGAGGCTGATCTCTAAAGGATGAGGAGGGTTTCAAAATTGAGGGTTACAGGGAAACCTGAGTCTGAGGCAGCTGGGACGTGACCTAATCACACTGCGAACGGGCTGAGCTGAATCAAAGGGGTTTGTCTTCAGAGTAAAGAAAATGAGCTTGGAGGGCAAGAGGTGAGCTAAGTCAGGAAAGGCTTGGACCGGGGGAATCAGTTAGTACTGATGGAGAAGAAGAGGCCCCTTTGGTAATTTTCTGAGACAGTGATTGCTAAAGCAACGTTTAATCTAGATTGACATGACCTCTTTGTTAGAAAAAATTTAAAATAAACCAACTGGAGAGATTGGACTGTGGTGACGGCAATGACCTAGAGATTAAAAGACTGTTGGGAGAGATCCTCTGACGAAACCTTAACAGGATTTGATAAAAGCACAACTGAAGGCTGACTGGCGCAGTCGTAGTTTCGTGTCAAATGTTTATGTTTTCTGGTTTGGCTTCGGAACGATCTTACATCTGAAGTATAGACTCTGTATCTGTATCTACCTAAGGTAAGTATTTTCCACCTGCTCATTGATTTCATTCTATCCTTCTTGTTTTTAGACATGGTATTTATCCAAGAGAGATACTCAGTTCTTCTGACAACAATTATTTAAAAGAATTATACATGTGAAAATAAAATTCCATATAGCATTTTCCTTGAGGTACCTTAGAAAATGGGAATAATTATTTACAACTGTGGCTTGCATATTATTACCAGAGCATCAAATACATGTGCAAAAGGGACGTAAATGAAGAAATATCAATGAAACAAATCAAGGAGTATATAGTGCTTATTATATTTCTCTATGAGGCAAAACAGAAACAGGCCTTGGACCTCCCACAAGAATCTTAAAACTAGAAATTATAAGCCCCCCAAAAAAGGTGGAACCGTGGAAATGGAGTTTAACACATCTGAGAATACAGTGACTATTCTTTGGTCTGAGTGTCTGGCTCACTATCAGAAAAGGTAATTTTCATTAAATTTAGTGAGAAATACATTTGTACTGGCCTGCAGGATGGATACCTACATGCTTCACTAGAACACAAAGGATCCCTGCTAGATTATCAGTCATTTTCATCCATGTGCATTAGAGTGAATATGTTAAATAACGGATAATTCTGTCCAATTTAGTCACATCATAATTTACATGTGCATCAGAAGCCAACATTAGGGAATTACAATAAATAATTATTGACTCTTACTTCATACTGCCACATTTTTACAAGCAAAAGAAAATTTCCTAGACGTTGATGTCTCATTATAGCTGGCATGTAATTTATTTCTCTGTTGGAGTTGAGTTTATCAACTGTTTCTGTCCATGCAGAAAAAATGTTCCTACCTAAGAAACCTATACAAGAACACAGGAAGCTGGAAAGCTTAATTGAAAGTCTAAGTTAGGTTGTCTTCAAAGAAAAGAAGGAAGAACCCTGTTTCATCACCTCTTATTCACCTGCACAAAACCAGACAGTTGATTGTATACTGACTAGTACATAGTACATCAGAATATACTAATGTGCTGTATATTAGAATTGTATTATTTATTATTCCCTATGGGACATCTGGAACTATACTGATTAGCTATATAGAAGGATAAGTAGTTCCATAATTTCCTGACATTCAAGGAATAATGATGGTGACAATTTTTACAAAATGTTCTTTCAGTAGCTGTTGACAGTAGGTCAGAATTCAGGTGGCTACGTCTCTTCTCTGACTACCATATTATTGGTGCTTAATTGCCAAATGAGATTTAGACCACCAAAATCACAATGAAGAAAACCCTCGGAGGAATTATTGTTTTAATGAAAGCTATATACTAGTTTGAAAATCCCCAAATGAAAGACATCATTCTTTGCAAATATCTGAAACCAAGGTCCACAGTTCCTACCCTACAACATATTTATAACCCGGAAAATGCAAGCTAGCCCTTCAAAGACCACCCACAATGATCACCATAATAATGGTGGCTACCATTTATTCTACATTTACTGTGAACCAGGCACAGGCAGTATTACAGATGATGTCTTATCTTCACGGTGACTCAGTGGGGTAAACAGCATTAACGCCCATTTTACACACAGAAAACTGAGGCCTAGTGAGGTTAAACAAACTGTTTCAGATCGCCTAGCCACTGAGTGACAGAATCAGGGTTCTAGAGCCTGCAGGATCACCCGCTCAGTGGGCAGGGACCACCTGCTCTAGGACCCATGAAAGCACAAGTCCCGGTGACCAAACTGGCATTTAAGACACAAACCATCTTCACAATTTAAGTATATGAAATAATCCATAGATAATATATAAGAAGGTAATGTAAAGATATTAATATTAAAGCATCATGCTTCCCAGATAAATTTCTCCTATTTCTATTCACCATTATCTGCCAAAGAAAAAGACAATCACTATCCGGAAAGTATTTAAAGAGACATGTTTGGAGGCACGTATTTCAGAAGCAAAAGCTTCCCAGATACTTGGTTAAATGCTCTGTAAAGAGTCTCCTTCCCCAAACTGAAAATTTAGAAACCTCTGTTTCCAAAACTTCTCCCACAAAGAGTACATACGGGTAATTCACTGTGTTCTCCCTTTTATGGAAAAATACCCTCTTCCAGTGTCATGCTTTGGCAGCTTTCTGGACAACACTAAATTAAGAAAACCCACTGCTTACACACTGACTTATAGAAAAAGCTGATGCAACTGCCTATGAAAGAACGACCCCTGAAAAATCAAACCGAGGAGTTGATTCCGTTCTGAAATATTGAAGTCCACAGTCACTGACTTTTATAGTAGTACTATAAAAGTTACTTCGTTACTTGGCAACGAATTTCTGGAACAGAGAAAAGGTGCAGGGGCACAAGTGCCTGGACTAGAAAGAAACAAGAAGACAGCAAAGCTGATCGATTCTCAGAGATCTAAGAGCTAACGTTACCTAGACTAACTCCAATTTTTAGACATAACGATAGAAGAAAAAAAGACAAAAGAAAAAATTTTAGCATTAATTCTAGTCTTTGCATTTTGAATAAGTCAGTTTTCCTTTATTTCATCTAATTTTAGTACGCTTTTTTTTCTTAGTGGTAACCTAAAAACTTAATACGGATGGAGAATAGATTTTCAATTTCAATGTTGATTCCAGTGTGTCTCTTAGGACTGTGACCTACTTTCGAGCTCTACTTTTTGCAATATGCAACCTTCAAAAGAGGTTTTATGGATCATGAATATGACAGATAAAGATGTTCCACAGTATTTGCCCATGAAGATTAAACATGCACAACCTTCAGCAGCCCATATTCACTAATATCAGGATAATAACGGCCAGTCATCTTTAAGGGACGAAGAACCATCCAACTGACTGATTCAATGATGGTCAAACACAGTTAAGGAAATTCAAAAGTACGTCTTGGAGCTCTTCCATGGAAGGTTTGGTATTAAGTTCCTGACTCACCTCCTCCATACTTCTTAAAAATTGTAATCATTTTTTTACTTTAATCTTTTATGTACAAAGCTATTAGTTCATTTAATAAAACCCACTTTGTAAATACACCTGGAGTACATGCACTTATGTTATAGCTCAACCAGAATTTAAAATATTTGAGACCAGAAATTTAGCATTTGATTATTTTTCATTTTAGCACAGCATATAAGATAGAGATGTGTAAATACACACACACACACACACACACACACACACACACCCCAGACAAACCTTATGAAATAATAAAGAAGGCAGAAAGGAATGACTTAACATTTTTTAAGTACCCACCACGTGCCAGGCTAGTGCTTGAGTCTTTACATACACTGTTTCCACTTACTATTACTTCTGTTACTACTATACCCATTTTACTGATGGGAAAATTTAGCTTAAAGTGAAGACAGATTATACTTCAGTTTTTCTGACTCTCAAACATGCAGTCTTTCAACCATACCTTATGATCTCTAAATACTGAAAGCATTTCAAATGTAGCGGGTACCTAAAAACAAAAACAAAACAATTGAAGGGCCTTAAGGGTTACCAACACAGTTTCAGGATCATATGCCACTACTTCAGGCTGAAGTCAAGCAGATGCTAGCTATTAAGCAATGTGCTGAGAAAACGCAATCAGGAATTCTCCTTGCCTCTGTCTTCCTGAGGTCTCCAGTAATTTCTGCCCCTTTCTAGATCAGAGAGCTACTGCATTTATCTTCATTAGCAATCATCCTAAGTCTCTTCCACTCACAAAACCCCGGAATTTTACTATGTGAGGCATCATCTTTTCAGTTCATCTCATACTCAACGTGTACCTTTCCTAAGAGAAACGTAACGCTTTGGTTTAAGAATAAGAAAGCCGAAACCGGCCTCCTTCTACCTTGTTATTCAGGGGTGTTTCAGTAAGCACGGGGTGACAGGCCAACAAAGGAATGATTTATGAAGAGTCAGAGATGATGTCATGAGGAAACAGAATATAAAAATGAAGCAGAAGAGGCAGTAAGAGGTACAGCAATAAGGTAAAGAGATTCTCTTAAAAAGGCTAATATTAGAAGGATTTAGATACTTAAACAATTCTCTTCCTTTCAAAGCGAACACTTCGGAATGCTCTCAGGCAAGTTTGAGATCCACATCACACAATCTTAGATGTGATGTAGATTCCCATCTTTGCAGAATGGATTTTATTTTTGGAAATAAACACGCTACTTGGAGTTACAAAAATGCTACAGAATGGAGCTGTTCACACTGAGTTAACATCGCCTAATTAAAAATAAGAGGCTAGAACATAAGAACGAGACTTAAAACGGGGCCTATAAGCTGACTCTAAAGGTAGTTCTACAGGGGGAGTTTCAAAATGTTTTAAGCAATATTGATGATATTGGTATAAGTTTATGGTTCCCTTGACAGTCAACAAATAAGTACTGTGATGCTAGCAAAACAACTGAAAAGAGTTTCATCAATCTCACGTACGAGTAACAGGAAAATGATCACCGTCATGGTATCACTATGCTGGATTGGAAAAAATATATAACAGCACAAAACCCAAATATCTGTTGTACTCCGACCCAGGCTGCGGAAATTACAAGCAGTGAGAGCAGAAAACAACACATGAACAGTTCACGGACACAGTCGAAAGCAATGATTAATAAGTGATGGGAAATAACTGCAGCTGACATATAGCCAGGCCTATAGCTACAAGGACTGGGGCTGCCTTCTGCATTTGTAAGGTTAAAAGGCACGCCCCAAGCGGGTCCTTTGGATACCAGCTCCAGATGCCGTATGTATTCAGTATAAAAATGCTCATGATATGCGTAGGCCTCTTCATTCACACCTGCACAAGAACAAGTTCACTTCCAAGTAGGTTGACTACCGTGTTATTTTTTTAAAATGAAGGACAGATAAGAATAATCTATTATTCACAGAGGGAGGCATCACCAACCATATCATACCTTTTAATAGTTACTATGTTAAGCAATTTACTTACTACAGCATTTAGAGAGGACATAATTTTGTGTGACCTTTACTTAAAAAAAAACCCCCAAACTATCAAACAAATACGAAGGCAGAGAAAAGGACATGTATAGATATGCAAGGACTCAGAAAACCTGCTTCCCTGTACTGAGTCTACGGACCTTAGGAACACGCTCTAGCAAAGGAAGAAAAAATAGAGAGCTGTATAGGAGAATAACTATAATTAGATTACAATCTACGGTTCTATGTTAACAATATATACTTAATGACTAAGTTTTAAACAGTCATATAACTATATTGGAAGAATGGAGAAAAATAGACAAGCTGCAAGACAGGTGTCTCATGTTATAAGACGTCAACAGATAACATCTAAAAATAAATTAAGGAATAATGGCATATTATCTACGGACACGGATTTAAGCATCAAATAAACAGCTCAAAGCGTTAACCGTAGCTGCTTCTGGATATGGAAATGGGGTGGGGTGAGGTGAGGGATTGCCAGTCTTCATGGTGGCTCTTTCAGCTGAAATTGAATTTTTAACTATGTACCTAAATTACTTTAATTATAAAATAATTTATGAAAGAACAAATACTCTAAAATATGACCCAACTCCCTCTTGCAAAAGCGCCATGAATAATATTACCTACTGGATATGTATAAAGTCTGGGTAAATCACCCTGCTACCATGTCACATAATTAGATAAGCTGCAAAGGTTAATTATATATGATAACAGTGTTCAACTACAATCCTTTACTTTTAGATGTAAATTTAAATATTTTTTAAAATCTCAATCTCTCTTTCAAACTGAATTTTTCTCTCCTCCTTTTCCTTTTCCTTCAGGGCTATTTCTCGACTGATTTAATGCTGATGATCAGTACAGCTGTGACAAGCACTTTACGGAATACAGGAGGTACCACCACTCCTGAACTAAAGACATCTGTATTATTGGGCTCTTACTGCCCCAAAGCAAGACAAATATTTGCTTGGCATAACTTTTCTGTGGTGATAAGAATGGATTACATCATTTGATGATCAGTGCCTCATGGCTTTCTCTTCGCTTTTTTACATCTATAAGCAGTCCATGCTCATCATTCTAAAAAAGTTAGAACAAAGAAATGAAAAGACAAAATAAATAAATAAAACCTCCCCAACTCTCTCCACCCAGAGATATCCGTGGTTATCATTTAGGGTGCACTCTTTCAGACTTTCCTCATTCAAACATACACTGTATATATATTAAATAGGAACATATTATTTGTGCTCTTCTATAACCTATTTCTTTCTGCTTAATAATCATAAATTCTTTCAACAATTATTAGAGGTCATACAGCTCTAAATCCAAACACTTTCAAAGACGATGAGGTGTTAAACTGTGTACTTTAAGTAATCCCCGATTTTTGGCCATTGAGGGTTTTTTTTGACATTGCAAACAAATGTATACGTTTGACAATTTTAATAAAAACTGCTAATTGTGCTCCTTAAACCGTTCACCAGGAAACACTCCTACCGGAAGTGTGTGACAGTGACATCAGTAACCTTTTAAAACTTTTGCCAACGTGAGAAATGAAACATGATATCTCAGGTGCTGCTTTTTTCAACTTAATGACGTCATTAAGATCATTAATAATGCTGAATATTTTTTTCACAGTTCTTAGGTATGTCACTTTATATATTTATATATCTTTATAATATTTATAGGTATGTCACTTTATATATTTATATATCTTAGGTATGTCACATGTCACTTTATATAAATTTCCCATTTTTCTATTGTCTCTTTTACAAATTGATTTGTAAAAGCTCTTTATATGTTAAGACTATCAAAGCTCTGTCATATTTGTAAATCATTAACTCGCTTATTTGCATCTTTCTAAAGCTTCTTTTCACATTTGGTCTCTGGATGGGGAGTTTGTGATGAAAATTTAATGCCTTTTTGTCAGTACACAAAGCTATTTTGAATAGTGTAAAGTTAGATACCGTTGACTCGTGCCTTTGATGATTAGCAAGTGAAACATATGATTGAGTATGGCTGCTATACTAAACTTAGGTCTGCTGATGTGTCTGTACCAAGGTAGCAGGAAGATAACATCAGTCAATCACAATCACTTCTCTGCCACTGGATGTCCATTTTTCCCTAGTTGACAAACCTATCTGGCATAAGATTTTCAGCATAAATCATAATTCAGGGACCAGAAAGGAAAAAAGGAGGTAGACTCTAAATCTAGTTTTAGGAGTAAAAATTAAAATAATTGTTAGGGCTGGCATAGTAAGAATTATTTAAGCTTGTACTAGCTTACTCCTTGGCCTTTAGGTAAAAAAAACATAATACAATTGGCGAGAAGAAGGAGAGACGGATTATGGGAAAGGAAGGGTCAAAACAATGCATGCCAAGTTTACCGTATAAATAAGATGAAAGTAAGTTAGAGTCATGTAAGAATCTCCTTTAGGGCTTCCCTGGTGGCGCAGTGGTTGGGAGTCCGCCTGCCGATGCAGGGGACACGGATTCGTGCCCCGGTCCGGGAAGATCCCACATGCCGCGGAGCGGCTGGGCCCGTGAGCCGTGGCCGCTGAGCCTGCGCGTCCGGAGCCTGCGCTCCGCAACGGGAGAGGCCACAGCACTGAGAGGCCCGCGTACCGCAAAAAAAAAAAAAAAAAAAAAAAAAGAATCTCCTTTAACGTTTAATACTATTGGTAATATATATATTTTTTTAAGATGGTCTTTGGAACATGATACCTAATAATTATTTATAATAATTCAAGAATCCATTGATAAACTCCAGATATTTACTTGGGCTCACTTTATTATGTCTCAGCTACTCAAGCATTTACTTCCTGAATTCCATGCTTCAGACATAGACCAGAACTACTTCTGACACTTAGGAACAATATTTTGAGGGTTATGTAAACCAGGAGTCATATAAGTGCCTTATTTAAAAATTATTTTTCACTCTTCTGGATTCTGGCCCTGTTGCTATTTCAAGAGGTACACGCTGGAAAAAGCTTTTCTAACACTCCCTTTAAAAACACATAGACACTGTACGATGACATCTGTTACCCAAGGTTTATGTATCCAGCACTCTTACAGTCTGTACAAGTTTTAAAGAAGAAAATAATGTATCTTGCGAGAAGGGTGGTAGAGATTTTAGTAGCTGGGAATCTGGCCTATGGTTGGGTTTATATACAGTTCTCAGTCAGTAAACCGTATTAAGCTGCATATCCTGTCATCAGATGTCTGGTTCTTTGGTTCCTAGGTGCTTTGAGCAATAAGAGTTCTAGAACGTCTTAACAGGGGAGGATTAAGGAGTTGTGTTGAAGATGCATTTGCGTTGCAAGCATACTTTTTTTCTTAGACTTATTCATTTGTCATGAATTGGGGGCAAATAATAAAGATTATGGGAGAGGAATATAGTGATGAGCTGTGAAGAAAGGAATCTACAAAAAGAAAACAGAAGAAGAGAGAGGTGGGGAAGGGTTCCTTTTCTCAGTGTTTGACAACCCAATCCACGGGCCATGGCATATGGTAGGCAGCTTTTCACTGAATGACTTCGGAGTGACATACACCTGGGTTCAAATACCAGGCAAATACCACCTGGGAAAATTGTGTAACTCCTGTGAGACTCAGTTGTGCCATCTGAAAAGTGGGGCCAACACCTTGGAGGCTAATTGTGGAAATTAAATGTCAAGGTATCTTTTTCAGCTGAGGCTCTAACGTACGTTCTTCTTTATGACCTTACACGTTAGGAGTGAATTCTTTAACTTCCAACTTGGAGTGGCATTCTTCAGATCATCCTGGTTTAAGTAACCTCAGCCCGCCGTACACTTCTTCATCACGAGGTGAATGGTTTTATTTCCAAGTCAAGTCATTTCACAGACCTGGCACTGTTTGTATGTACTGAGTGACCACGGGCTCTGTGCTTTTATTTTCAAGCTTCTAGGAGAATTATACTACAAAGCATGTACACATTCTGGTAAATGCTTAATATTACTTACGGTAAAACCACTTAGTTCTCTGAGGAAGCTTGCCTATGGCAAAGTTGCTTTATAAACCATCCTGTGCATTGTATTGAAATCTAGAATTTTTAAGCATGTCTTTTAATAAAGTCCTGAGAAAAGGATTGCTAATAGAATTTGAGAGCGCACACGATGCCACTGAAAAAGCTCGTGGGAGCGAAGTTTCAGCAACATTCTGCCTGACTTGGCGACACCTCAGTGAGACACGATCCGAGCGCTCAGAAGGGACCGCGACACCGTGAGTGGAGCCTGCAGATCGGCATAAATACTCCGCGATGCATAAGAACGTCCCAAGAAGTGAGGATGAATGATGAGCAGTCTTCCTAATAGCCCTTAATTTCTAAGCTAAATTTAATGTGTATCAGTTATCATCATCAATATCAAAAGCACTTACATACTGGTGCTCTACTAGATATTACAGAAAGCGATTACATGCGTCAGCATCTTCCTTCTAAGAAGCTGACGTCTCAGGTATACTTGGTCCCATGAACTCTGGGCTGAGAACCTCAACTTTTACAACTATAAGATGTCACATGCTGATGAAGATAGAACACACCGACAAACAAACAAACAAACCACCACCCAAACCTCTATTTAATTTTGAACAGGAAAGGCATCATATGCACTGACGCCTCAATCAGCTCCAAACCATTCCTTCTTTACATGATCCCCAGTTTTCGTGACCCAACTATTGCTTATACAGTCTCTTTACCAAGATTCCTTTACTGGAAGAGTTATACGTGCATGGCCCTTTGCAATTCCTGCCTTATAGGTACAGGTCTGCGTTTAAATGTCTACCTCTGCTTGTTTTTTATGAAGAAGAATAAAACTTGACTGTCTGCTAATGGACTGACAGAACTGGTAACTGTGTCTAATTGTAGCAGAAGCATAAAATTGCTGCCTGTTTTTTTAAAGTTAGGTTGCCTATGGTTGGTCCTCTAAAATGAGAAATGTAATTCCAGAGTTCAGTGCTTGTTTGAATTGATTAGGAAAATTGCCACTTGTATGAACATTCAATTTCATACCTTTAACCACTAAACTGCTATGTGAGTCTCCATATTTTTAAGAAACTAGCTTTAAAAATGTGTTAAAAGATGTACTTAAATCCAAAGTATTTTCACTTTGTTATTTAGTATCCCACCAAAAGTATATTTCTAGAATTTAGTATGGTAGAAAATACTTTAAATAGCTGTAAATACACCACTCCTGGTATACTTTAGAGTATCCTGCAGTTGCTTTTGGGAAACCCATAGCTCAAAAATACGTGTTAATTCTTTAATGTTATCAAGTCTACATTTTTTTTCTTAACTCTGTTGTATTCTATAATATACCACATCAAAAAATTCAGAAAACATTCAGGATGTGTTTTGATCCAAGTCTCAAAATTGGTCATTAGCTATTAATGATCTTAGCTATTTGTTTGCATAGTAAAAATCTCTTCTGCTTATCCCAGGAGCTGCTTCAGTTCCTAACACATCTCACCTCAGTTTGTCCTATCTTACAAGATTTTATGATAAATCGTAAAGCACGCTCAGCAGGAACTGTCCTGTGAAAATAAGTGGTCAGGTTTACATTTGTAAGGGTTTCAACTGTGATGGACAGATTTTTAATGAAGCTACAATTGAGAAAGAAAATAAAAGCAAGTCGCCCTGCAGGCACCAAAACTTACGACTGTAACAAGAGGAAATCAATCAAATCTCTCACTTAGAACAATCTCTGTTTTCTTACAAAGCACAAAATCACTTGAGCTCAACAGACAACAAATACTAACCGAATACGCACGCATCAACTAATTAAAGGCCAATTTTCCACAAGAGGCAAAAACGGTTGTGTTCTCCCTTCTGAGAAAAAGGTGCTCTTTCTGTGGCTTGAAGAAATTGCTGTGTATCATTTGTGTAAAAGGGGGGAAGAGGGAAGCAGACAAAGGAGCATTCCAGTCCCTAAATACACTGGCTCTGTTTAAAAGGGCAACACTAAGCCACTGCCTTCACGGTGGCTTCCATCAGGCGGGAATAGTAACATTACACCGCTTCAAACGACTGGCAGAATAGGAGTAAACCAAGAACAGTGTGACTGGCCCCTTAGAAAAAAAGGGGTCTGGACACACACACAAACTTTAATTCCATCATGCAATAAGAAAATGTTGGATAAATTAACTTTTTCAAAGGGCCATTATACCTTAGCTCCTCATTACAGATCCCATTACAGACTGTCTTTATAAATGCCCACCTGACAATATCATGCAAAATGCTTAGCTTCTGAGGTCAGTCTAAGTAAGAGAACAATTCTCCTATTTATAGCAAAGGATGAACTTTTCTCATTTAGATGTTTAAGCAGCTAACCCCTGAGTTTAATGTAATTAGGGAAGGGATATTCAATTTACAGTATCCACAAGTAATGATAATTAAATTGATCGAAAAAAGCTGTTGGTAAGCATAAGCTACCTTTGTAATTACATCCCGTTTTCAAAATGACTTTACTACTGTGAACTTCAAGCATTTCAGCAAATGAAGGCCAATACACATAAAACGAAAACTACAGTAGCTTAAAAGCTTGGCTGTTTAACATAATGAGCAGTTTGACCACAGGGAAATCTCAGGAACATTCTATAACTCACCACGACAGCCTACGCTTTCTCCTTTCGTCTCACCAACAGCCATTAAAAATATGCAAGATTGTCTTCATTTTTCACCAGATTCTTCATTAAGTCTTTTTTCCCCCCACTTTTAAAGGAAACTAAAGAATCCGTTCTCCTTATTTCTCTATTATTTAAAGTGGCTGGTCATAAGTTCCAGTTCTGTGTTTATTTGAAAGCCCAGACGAAGAGCTATGAATATGAAACCATTTTCCCCGTGAGTCCTGAAGATTAGCTAGGTCAGCATTCCACCAGGACCAAGGTGAAAAATAAACAAATAACCACGTCCACAGCAGCTGCAGTGATCACTCTGGAAAATTATTCAGGCATTATGAGAAAGACGATATTAAACGCTGCCACTTACAGCTTCACGGCTCTCTGGATATTCACATCGGAAAAGGGCCGAGCACTTAAGGGGTATCATCAGAGAGCTCGCCCATCTGAGCATCTTCCATTAAGTTTTTGTCGTAAAGGAGGAAGGCGGGAACATCTGCCTGACAGGCAAAAGGCTTGTCATAATTCATTAATATCACAGCTTTGCTCAGGTTTCCTTCAATGAGCCAGGCAAGAAGCCTATGAAAAGTGCTGAGCACACAACTTCTCTGAAGGTGCTGCTCTAATCAACTTGGTACCACTTGGTCCTCCTACACTATAGGCTAAACACCTTCCATATGACTTCCCAGGAGAAAGGTGATTCCATAAACATCACCTCACGACTGCATAAATCAATAATTCCTAGATCAAACTTCAAAAGGACAGGGAAGAGAAGTATTTAAAACATCCCCAAAGTAGGAAAGCTAAAAAGTTCCTAGTACTGTTAAAGTATCCCTTCTAGTAAAACATAATGTATGAAGTTAAAGATTATTGGTCTTAAAAAAACAGACATTGGAAAGAACAGAGTTCTCTATACCTTCATTGCTCTTGACTAAATTATTTCAAGGGAGTGTAAAGAAACAGCAACCTACATCATTTCAATTAAATGAACAATTTAACGTAAAATGACTTCTATTAACAAAACCATGTAGTATTATCCATCTGTGTTTCTAGAACAGAATATCATATATTGGTGTCTTTTCATTTTCCTTCCACATTTTGCTACCTAACACGCTGAAGAACCAGGAATCTGGCTAAGTATTTACTCTACGTTTTCATTTACATGGCAAAAAGGAGGAAATTTGAAAATGGAAGAACAGTAGACACATTTGCAAATCAGCAGACAGCAGTACCACTAGTTATAAAAATGGCGGCAGTAAAAGGGAAATACTATCGAGAACCACATTCCAGTTTTATTAATTTTACTTTATTATTAACAGAAATAAATTAAAAGTTATCTGTTAATTTAGCAAACAATACACTGAAGATGGGTGGTTATAAATTTTTCAACATCAGTATCACTTTTATAATTCTAATAAACATGATCTTGGTTAGTGAGCCAATTATAGAATTTCTTTTTCATTATTGTTACTATTTTAACTTTATTTTAAACTCTAACTTTAAATATACTATCTATTATTTAAAGTGCATGAAATCAAGACAGCATTAATGTATATAATGATCATAAAATGAAGGTACAATCTGACTGAACAGAAATCAATAACGGTATTTAATGACTTCATGAGGAAAATAAATGACCCTCACACCCGTAATGGATTAATGTCAGTTATGAGCAACACAACATCACATAGTGCTGATACAGGCTCACTCAAAGTGGTATCACTTTTCATGTGAGTGCCTTAAAGCTTTATCAAAGGAAATTGCGTTTTAATGCGATTTTGGATGTCATTTTTGAGAGGACTTTTACAATCCCATTTCAGAAAGCATAAAGCATGCTCTGAATTGTTACAAGGAGCTTTTGTCATTGCCACATGTACTAGGTCACTCCCTGAAAGCTTTCCAACATGAAATCCTAAATATAGAAAAAGGATAACAACGTATAATATTACTCGAACACCTAGTTTACTGTAGCTTGTCTTCTTTGAATACATATACCCCGAATGTTACTCCAGAATGTTCTTTTTTCCCTAGATAAGGAGAGAAGCCTATGCTACCTATGTGTGCCGCAGTCAATTCCAGTCAATTCAACATAAAACACATGTGCTTCACATACATGTACAAACGGCGTGATGATCAGAGCATGCAAAAAAGAAGGCTCGCCAATAACTTGATATGCAGCCATTGATTTGTAAAGTCATTACACTTTCTAGGAAGTTTATACAAAGATGAATTTTTCTTTTCTCCTAATAACGTAATGTCCTTCTTATGAAGAAAGAATGTCATAGCTCTTCTCCTTATGACATAAAGGTACAGGAAAATATAAACCACTCCTTTTCACCCCTTTAAAAGATGCTAAAATAGTCTTATAATACCATTTGCAGAGAGTCTGGCTTTTGCTTGTTAAAAAAATGTTGACCATTGTGAAACGAAGATTTAATAAATATGTAATATTTTGGACTTTCATTTTCTACTGAGTATTTGAAACCACTAGCAATAGGAATATCTTGATGCTGTAACTCAGGTTATTATTATTTTTTCCAGCATAATTTAAAAATCATTTCTGACTGATTCAGCAGTCATCAAGCAAAACTTCCAGTAACCTCTCTGAAGATTTGGCACAGATAAGAAGTTCAGAATAGGTACAAATGTGCAATGATGTACAGCAGCTACTACAGTTATTTCTAAAAATAGCCGGGTTTCAGGCTTTCAGTGGCTTAGGTTTCTCACCAAACGAAACTGAAAAATCCTTAAGATAGAACCAGGAAACTGTAGCTAGAGATTCCTGACTGACATGAATCTTACTTCCTTTATCCCAAAGGATATAATAACTTCTCAAGTTAAATGTAGCATCATAATTAGTTATAATTGACTTTGCCTTTTAATTTTTAAGGCAATCTATAAAGTATAGATTGCTGTGTCAACTGGCAGACAGTTTCTGACACCATCCCATATGTCTCATCACTGTCATCCGACCCCAGTTCCTTATCAGGGTAACTTCACTGTCTGCTGGATTTTAAAATCATTTCGGCAAACGTTAGCTTTGTATTACTGAGCCACACTGCACAATGTTAACATATGCTGTCATAACTGTGATGTGGCTTCAAATCTACAGAAATTCATAGTAACATTAGGAATTACAGGAGGACGATTAGAAATACAGCTTGTGAGGAGATGTCCCACACTTCACGTCATTTGTTTTGAGAACCACGTTAACTGGGCTATTTTCACCTCTGTACTGTTCCCCCAGTCCATCTCCTTCCTTTAGCTCATCACAGCTGCTGGGAAGATGCAGTCCACCAACACTCCTCTGAAATTAATGGGATGCTAGCATGTACCTGTTCTCAGCCACTCAGCAGGTACACTTTACCTGGAACATTGGGAATCAGTGAAGCAACTGAAAGGGGAGGACTTATTTCTCTCTTTCCAATTACTGTTCTGCACCCCAATCCCTTCCTTCTTACTTTACACCAATGTCCATGGCAGCACCTGCTGACAGTGTAATGCAATACTACCTCAAACTTCCCCTTGTCAAAAGTGGATTCTGTAGGTGTCCTGCATTAAAACCTATGGTAAACAACTCAAGGCTACTCAAAAGTACCCCTGAGACTTCTTATAATCAACTGAATATAATTCACCTTTAAAAATAAGATGGGGGAAAAAAGAACACAATTTTCCCTAACATATTTCACAATTTTCAATGGAATCCTTGAACAATTTGAAAACACTACCTACCACTTTAACATTAACAAAACGCATTGATGAAAAAAATATATAATTACTCTACACGCCGAAATCTAACAGAGTACCATGTTGTATGAATTAATTAAAAAGAAATCCAAATTTGAAATTAGATTAGAGGTATGTACCAGGGTGTGAAACATAATCAAATGATAGGGAAGAATAGCAGGTCATCCAAATGCTTATGGCTCATAAGTTTCACTACAAACTGTAAGTTTCACTATACATGGAAAAAACTTTTTCATAGGTAGAGAAAAACATATATGGAATATATATTTATACATATATACATTTCATCACAAATTTTTAATGTAATGAAATTAAGGAGATAGAGTATTGCTTAACAATATTCAGTGACATACATGTAGTGAAATTCATTCACTCATGTGACAAACATCCTGTCCCTCAAACTGAACCATGATAAAGAAATATCTCCCAAAGTTTACAGCAAAATATTTGTGCTGGAATCATTTTTGAAGGTAGTTTTTTGCTTTAAAGTTTACTTCGTTAATTAAAAAAAAATACTGACCACACTGCATTCAAAGAAAATCCTCATAGATCTTTCTTTGTGAAACAGTATGTAAAAACCCAGAGCAGGCTTACTAGCCTCACAGCTGAGGTCCGGAGAATGTGAAGTTCTTGTGGATTCACTTGACTGTTTTGAGATAGTAGATATGAAGGACCACATACATCTGCATGTGTTCAATTCTCTTTTTTTCTCAAAATTATACAAGTATCTCATGTCACTATACTGGGAAGTCACCAGGAAGGGTGAGAAAAACACAAGTAGGCATAAAGCTGAGACTGTGGTGGGTGGAAAAGCTTCAAGAAATCATAAGATGGCAGCTCAGCATCAACTGTGAGTCCTGGTGCTGCAAGGCCAACAGTTAGCAAGTTCAAGCCTAACATGAGGCCCAAGATACCACCAGAGTTGCCACGGAGCCCTTTCACGTGGTACTAAATGTGCCGAGGAACAATCTCAGGAAGACTATCATTCACAAAAATCACTTCAAATGTATGTTTTGAGCAATTCTTTCGTATAAAACTAAAATAAATAATAGAGATACTTAACCTCATATAACATTCTTGAGCACAACCGTCCATCGCATTTACCTTTCCATGAAATCAAAAATTACAACTTGGGCTTCCCTGGTGGCGCAGTGGTTGGGAGTCCGCCTGCCGATGCAGGGGACACGGGTTCGTGCCCCGGTCCGGGAAGATCCCACATGCTGCGGAGCGGCTGGGCCCGTGAGCCATGGCCGCTGAGCCTGCGCGTCCGGGGCCCGTGCTCCGCAGCGGGAGAGGCCACAACAGTGAGAGGCCCGCGTACCGCAAAAAAAAAAAAAAAAAAAAAAGTTACACCCACTTAGAGTACACCAGTTTTTTCCCTGTAATCTGACATTGTTATACACCAGCTGCAATATGAATTACTGTTTGGGGAACTCTTGACTCACAAGGCCCGGGAGAGGGGAGCACAGAGGACGCTGTTATTCAGCACTATCCCTTACCTGTGCAAAAAAAGAAGAGGACAGCATTTGAAGGATAATACACAGGACCTTATATGACTAAAGATGCAGAAATTAACCACAGAGTAACTGAAACAATTCCTATCAGTATCAGGTGGTGATCATGGTTATTTAAACAAGATGAAAATCAAGATCTATCTTTGATGAACACGTGTATTAATAAAATATTTGAATATTTATAATTATTCAAAAGAGCAACTATTTTATATAACATTATAATAAACGCCCCTAGATATTAACAATTTATAATAACTGTACTGTCAGTCTGGTGGTCAGAAATTTACAGTAGGATAGAGTGAGAATTAAAGGATTCTTCCTGTGCTAGATGGTGGCTTCAGGCTGTTGTGTAAGAACGGGAGTGGACGACTGGTTTACCTATTTCTAAATGGGGGAGAGGGCGAGTGACCTCTAAATAATAGTATGAGAACCAAAAGCAAAACCGAACAACCCCAGAATATTACGCTCTGACGTGAGTACTTGGGTTAATGAACATCTTACATAGCCCCTCCTAGGTAATATAAATAGGAAATAGAAGAGAAATGCTATTGGAGAGGAAAATTATTGTGTTCAATACTGTGTATTTTGCAGGGAGAAAAAAAAATATTTGGACTTTTTGCCCAGCTAGCATGGTAGATTTGCTGTCCAACAAATAAGGACACAAAAGCTGTGGGAAAAGGGCAATAAAGATACTCTACATGACCTCATCTACTAATGCTGTCTGCACACTTCCTATGGAAACTAACTTGTTACAATAATCAATACATTCAAACGTCTTGTACTTTAAAAATATTCCTGGTATTTATTATATTAAAAATCATCGTGTTTTAAAAATAACAGGGACCATAGAAAGCAGCTAGTTTAACCTTCTCATTTCACAGATGATAAAGACAAAGCAAACTGGGACCCAAGGCTGCACAGCTAGTTAGTGAAAAGTTAGCTGACCCCTCCCCCCAAAATATATTTTACATATAGCCCAAATTAACTAAGGTTTGTGATATACCACCACAATTAATTTCTTCAAGGCATCCGACTGCTTTTAGGAAAGTGCAAATTCTTGATCCTGAGTTCAAGGTCCTCCATGATCTGGTCCCAAACTTACTTTCCATTAAGTTCAAATCAAACTGAACTCACTAGCTCCCTGGACCGTATCTTATTTTCGGAATACTTTCTCCTTTTCTTGAGGTCTCCATCATTCACACGTTTGAAGCATGTCTCCACTGCAGTCTTTCCTGATCTTCCTGGCTAAGCCTACTGCTGTCTCCAACAGCCTTTGGTCTTTACCTCTCATAGAGGATTTATCATTTTCTACTTGTATTATATTACATACTTGTTTTGGGCTTCCCCACTACAGGGGCCCCAACCCCCGGGCCGCAGACCAGTACCGGCCCACGGCCTATTGCGAACCGGGCTGCGCGGCAGGATGCGAGTGGCGGGCGGGCAGGCGAAGCTTCATCTGAATTTACAGCCTCTCCATCGCTCGCATTACCGCCTGAGCTCCGCCTCCTGTCAGCGTTATGGGGAGTTGTATAATGATTTCATTATCTATTACGATGTAATAATAATAGAAATAAAGTGCACAATAAATGTAATGCGCTTGAATCATCCCGAAACCATCCCCAGCCAGCCCATGGAAAAACTGGCTTCCAGGAAACCGGTCCCTGGTGCCAAAAAGGTTGGGGACCTCTGCCCGACTACCATATTCTGTTAGGGCAACACCTATTCAACCTCTACACGTCCGTGAGGGTGGTTGATCTTTAAAAAAAAAAAAATCAGACTTTATCATTCCCTGTTTCAACGCAAAGCACTGATGGAAGCCTTCACATGCCACGTGACCTGCCCCTTTCCTAGTTCTCCCACCTCACTCCACACCGTTCTCTGCCTCTGTCAAAACCTGCAGCCACGCCGGCCTCTCTGCCCATCCCTCCTCGTTCCAGGCCTTCACATGTGCTCCTCCCTCCTGCTCTGAATACCCTTCCCCAGATCTTCGCATGGCTACTCCAGCCTCGCCTTTCAGGTCAACTGTCACATCCTCACAAAGGCATCTGCTGACCACCCCATCCTGAGATGTCTCCTCCAGTGACTCTATGGCATCGTTTGTTCAACGTGTTCATTGTCTCATGCCCCTCCATTACCACGGCTTATCACTTCTTTATTATCTGACTGCAGAACTGGAATGTAAGTTCCATTATGGCAAGAACTTACCATGTCTGGTTCAATGATAAATTACCAATAACCAGTACAGAGCAGGCACTCAGAGACTGTGTGCTGAATAAATGAATTAATGCCTTTTTCTTATCTCTCACCACTCTTGGCGTTGTGCTTCAGATACATCAGTGCTGAAAATACTTGTAAAACGAAGGAGGAAAGGAAGAGAAAAGAAGAAGTGAGTCACTCACTCTAGTTTACTAACCTTCTATTACAGTGCATTTTCTATTATGTATAGTCTCCTTCCTAAAAAATATTTAATGATGGAAAACAGTTATCAAATCGTATGTTAAAGATTTTTATTTTAAAAAGACACAAAACAATTTAAACTCCAAAATCAGGAAGGAAGGAAGGAGGGAAGGGAGGGAGGGAGGGAGGAAGAGGAGACGTGCAAGGAGTGAGGCAACGCTTGCCTAGGGAGCATATACTGTTATCTCTACTGCAAAAGAATTTTGAATAATTTGTCAGTGGTAAGCAAAGGTTTTGTGAAATTATGTTAGTCTGTTACAAGTGACGAGAAAACCATCAATCATTTCAACAGTGTGGTGTTCTTGTTCACACTTAACTCAATAAAGGCTGGTTTTTCTTTCTATTAAAGTCTGAATATTTTATACATGCCCACTATGGGACCTGGCACGTCCTCCCCACCCTGCGAATCCATACAAACTCTGAAAGCTCAGTTTCCTACTAAAATAACCAAAGGTGATCTCACAAGTCATGAAAAAACACAATACAGGTTTGGAAATTTCTACTCTACACCACGTTAAATCATAGTAATATGTATCTGGTAAAAATAATCATGAAAACATAACTTTGGAGAGCATGTAAATGCAAACAATTAGAGAATGAATTAAATTATTCTGCAAGGACACATTTTCCCTGTGTGTTTTAGAGCACGTTATAAAAGGCACTAGCTGTGATAAGCCTTCGCCCTTTCAAAATACAACTGTGGCTCCAAAACATGACTGCTCGCCAATGCTGGAGCCTCGTTTTACCTTAAAGATGAAACTCTTTCCACTGTGCACAACGAAAACCGTCGAGAAGCCCAAACACGGTATGTCCGTATCATGTCCATGAACGCACGTATGCTCTCAAGACTATATAATCACTTTCCAAAAAGGAATAAACTCATTTAAAATGAAGAAAAGAATATAGAATTATTTTTAACCATTGACTAACATTTCTGTAATTAGAGTCATTTAAAATTGAAAATGAAAGGAATATTCTTCCCCAGCCAGTTGCAACGTACTGTTAGTATAATTCCTTCCATGCGTCACCTCTTACTGACACAGGCTTCCATCATCAGCATTCTTCCAGAACTTTTAAATTATTAATACTTTCTGGTTTCAAATACACATGAAATTAGATCACATATTACATACTTTTCTTTATAGAGTCTCCATTTTAGATCCCTCAATTAAAATGAAAATCCTCCTCTTGAAAGAGTTTCTGTCTTAGCATCTATAACACTGGACTGTTCCAGCTATATCCTGTCTTAGATACGACTCCTTTGCCTCGCATTTGTTAACTGCCAACTTCTCACTTCCCCTTGAATGTGTGGTTTACTTCCTTGATTTGTTTCCTTGTTTTGATTCTTCATATAACTTCCCACATGCAATAGATAAGAATAACATACAGCTGACATCCCCAGCCTTGGCCATTGTCTAGCATTATATCTAATATCTCTATTTGTATACAGAATAGACTTATTTAGATAACATACCAATTCACAAAATTGAAGCTCTTCCTTCCTCGCTATAATTAGTCACTCCATCCTCTTCAGTGACATTACCTAAAACAACTTCCCTTTTCTTCCTGGAAATTAAATAGATGGCTAAATCATGCCACCTTGTTTCCTCTTGTCAGTATTTCTTAGAACCCTCTTCCAGTTTGGACTCAGCCACTGCTCTAATGACTTCAAGCTGAGGCTCCTCTTTTGTCTACCTAGCTCTGGTCTCCCAAACCAAACTTCTTCAACAATGACCCCCTTTTATGCCAGAAATCCCATTTCTACGTACTTACCAGCATATTACCCATATGTGTTTCAGATCTGTTTGTCATCATCTGGAAGCAATTAGTCATTATTATTTTTACGCCCTTGCTTTTGCCATTTTATCCAAAAGACACTCACTTCCTCATCATCTGTACAAATCTCTATCTCCATTCCCCTCAAGACCTAGCTTAACTCTACTCAATACTCTGTAATCGCCTATACGGGAAAAGAATCTAAAAAAGCGTGGATATATGTATAACTGATTCACTTTGCTGTACACCTGAAACTAACACAACATTGTAAATCAACTATACTCCAATAAAAATTATTTTAAAAAAGACCTAGCTTGGGCTTCCCTGGTGGCGCAGTGGTTGAGAGTCCGCCTGTCGATGCAGGGGACACGGGTTCGTGCCCCGGTCCGGGAAGATCCCACGTGCCGCGGAGCGGCTGGGCCCGTGAGCCATGGCTGCTGAGCCTGCGCGTCCGGAGCCTGTGCTCCGCAACGGGAGAGGCCACAGCAGTGAGAGGCCCTCGTACCGCATAAATAAATAAATAAATAAATAAATAAATAAATAAATAAAATAAATAAAAAAAGACCTAGCTTAAAAGTCATTACTGCCATATGTAATCTCCTATTTCAACCTACTATATTCTAGACTTCCTATTCTATTTTGTGCCCAAAATTTAAAGGCTCTGCTTGCTACAATAAATTACACCACTGCACTTAATAAATATTAAGGAACACCGACTATGTGTACCTATTAGAACCTGAGAACAAATATTTGAATAATTCCCTGAATCTAATTTAGGTCTCACTTAAAAAATACCTTAAGCCTTTACTATGTGAGTATGTTACCTATATTAACAACTTGAGGGCAGAGGAAATCGTGTTTTACCTTTTGTAAAACATGCATGTCCAGCCAACTTCAGTGATTTCCTCCAGCGAGGTTCCAAGGAACCCTCTAAAGCAGGTACGGCGCCCACCTCCTGCGTGCCCACCGAATCCTTAACACTGTCATAACTCACGGCACTCTGTAAAGCTCCCTGTCTACCTGACCATATTTAGGAAAAGATGTAAAGACCTTGAGAACGGGAATTCTGTCTTCCTCAGCAACATACCCAGGGGCTCACAGAGTACCTCACACCAGCGGTTACTCAATAAATACTTAACATGCTAAAATACTGTTAAATTTATTTCCAGAAAACCAAAAACATAAGTCACATCGAATTGTATCTCGCTTTTTGGCCTCTATGTTCACTGTTTACCTCTAAAGCCAATGATCAAACATTGAAAACTTTAGTAAAATTCTAGGAACCTCCCTGGTGGCACAGTGGTTTAGACTCCATGCTCCCAATGCAGGGGGCCCGAGTTTGGTCCCTGGTCAGAGAACTAGATTCCACATGCATGCTGCAACCCGTGAGCCACAACTGAGGAGCTCATGAGCCGCACCTAAGGAGCCCGCCTGCCGCAACTAAGGAGCCCACCTGACGCAACTAAGACCCAGCACAATCAAATAAATAAATATTTTTTTAAATGTTTAAAAAAACAGAAAACTTTAGTAAGATTCTAGTGCAACACTTATTTGTAGTTAATTTGATTAAATTCATCGATTACTTGGTCAGGATTAAAATTGGGTGTGACTGTATGTTATTGGATACATTTGCTGGATTTATACATGATACTTTTTGTTTGTTTGGGGGTATAAAGAAAAATAATTTCTAAAATCATCTGAAGTGCTCATTTCCAAAAAGTTGCCAGTAGGCCAAAGGGCCTCTATCACTCTCATTTTTAAAATTAACCAGTGAATACTGTTTAGGATACAAATGAAGCATTAAGAAATATCTCTCATAAGTCCAATATCAGTAGTTTTGGTGATATACCTGTAATTAAGCAAAACTATTATTTACACTTATGTTGCTTCTAAAAAATAAATGTGGATAGTGTTGCAAAAGCTATTTGCATACCCATTACCAGAAAATACTGATTGCCATACTATACCAGAATTTTTTCTGAGTTTGAAAGAATATAGTTATACCTTTATTTATAGCGCATGTAAAACATATTCTTGAAAGTATGTGAATTACTAACATAGAAAACTATGAAAAAACAGTGTTTAAAATAAAGGTATTACTTATCTAAGTTAAAATGAAACATAAAACTTCTCATTTATCGCTAAAAATGGGGTATCTGTGGCAGTTAGATAACTTTATCATATATATTAAATGACAATAATTGCACCAATATCAACTGTCCTGAATAAAAAGTCAATTTTGTCTTGTAGCTTTTTAGATAAATAATTCAAAGATAATACAAACTCTAGTAGATTTCGAGATCATTAACAATAAATCGCGCAATTCTCTATAACTCTAATAAGGAGCAATTTGCAAAAGTTTTCATATGTTCTAAAATGGCTACAATATCCAGAAATAATACATGATAAATTTTAATTTATCATTATTATTTCCTTTTAAAAATTTGTATTTCCTAAATCTTCATGACCTATAAAATTTTAACAAACATTCTCATATGTAGGTACACAATCAGTTAAATTAAATTGTATTCAAAGGTCAATTTATACCAACTAACTTCTAAAACTTTCATTCTCTCTACGTGTGAAAAATAACCATGAAGAAAAAAAATTTAGGTAAAATATTATCATTATTTTATCAGTTGTGTGCAAGAGAAAGCAAGTAAATAAAGCCTTTAAGCTTCTGAGGAAACGGTTCACTCCATCAATATGAGACAAGGTAAGGAAATAAGTAAGAGCATAAACCCTTGAACCACTTGCCTAGTTTCCAATTCCAGCTCCACAACTGACTAGCTGTGTGACTTTACACTGGTTACTTAATCTCTCTGTACCTCAGTTTCCTGTAAAATAGGTGATGAAAACAGAGCTGATGTAAAGATTAAATATATTCATCTATGCAGAGTATTTAGAACAGTACCTGGCACATGTTTCCTGTTATCATCACTTATTTTCTTCTATATCTCAGGCATTGGGCTAAATGCTAGAAATAAATTGCAAGCAACTGCTACTCTCCTGAAGTTCTTAACAGGCATACTAATGGGTACTTTGACAGTCTTCTTGTAGTGCTGTGCTGTTCTAGGCAGATGGCATGTTACTGAGTAGGGCACATGACACGCTGCTCCTTTGGTTGGTGGTAGTTCCATGTTTAGTTTCTAGAAACAATGGTCATATCACCTTCATGGGAATTGGGGTCTAAAGCCCCAATATCAAAGAAACTGAGTTGCATGATCACTCAGGCTAATTACATTATATATTAGGCTATAAACTAGCCTCAACTGGCTAGTTTGCAATTAAGTGCCGGTATTAAATAAGGGCTCTGAAAATTGTTCTCTTTTATACACACACACACACACACACACACTACAGTCTACATCTACCATTTATTCCTACCATACACTATTTCTACTGCAAAGACATATTTCTAATGCTGCATGGAAACAACCACAATGCTATTATTCCACTTAAAAGTGTCACCACTAGGTAAAGCAAGTAAACAATTTTGTAGTTTGGTGAATACATATATAAAACATGCATTAATGAGTCCTGCTTTGAAGCTTGAATAGGAAATTGTGGAGATGTAGACTCATTCATAAAGAAAAAATTACCTGAAGAACAAATAAGTACATTTTTCCTGCATGTGTTCTTAAGTAAGAATTTGGATAATATTTTTAGTTGCAATGCAAACTTTAAGTATATGACAAGCAGTAAGCTAAAACAAATGTAAAAAACTGACTTTAGCGGTGACTCTCAAGTCCTAATGTAATTCATCTATGAAGATCTGCACTGGTATCTGCTTCCTTGAATCCTTTTTATTTCAATATAATGACCTCTTTTAAGCACATTGTACTATGTTACAAAGAAGGCATCCTATGGGAGAAGACCATAAGAATAGATCATATTCCTGTGTAATAATTACTTGTGGTTTCTGAAAGGAACTGACATGAATGTGCACTTCTCAAATAATGCAAATCTCTTGGAGGCAATGCAATCTGGCCATGTACAAGATAGTGGCCTATATGTAGATATTTCCACAGGTTAGCAATGAAAATCGTACTAAAATTGCAAAAGGTTAAGAAAGATCCTTTATTTTCTCTTTTCTAATCTAAAATGCAGTGAAGATTCTCTTCTGCAATGGCAGCATTTAATCATGTTAATATATTCAACAATCATACTTGCAGGATTAGACTTAAGTGTAATATTTGTTTAAATCACAGTTCCTGATGCTACTTTCACATTATATTCTGTTCATGTCATTGGAAGGAAAATGAAATCAATCTGTACATAGGAGTACGTAATAAATCTACAATATGGATTTAAACATATTAATAATTGAGTTTACTTTATCATTATTTTTGAAAGAAAAGGAGCCATAAACTCAAAAGCATTAGTGTATAACAAAAAATGTATATTCACCTTAAAACAATAATTGTCCTCCCAAATGTATTTTTCAATGAATGCTTCCAGTTCAGTATGTCCAAATGAAAAGTATCTAGTTTACATTATATTTCATAAGTTACAGATATATCATAGATATTTTCCTGCTAGTTAAGTGTAATATTTAATAAAATTCAGTTTATAATTGATGGGTTTTGTTTTTAGGTTAATAAACTTATTCTTTAGTATTTAATTCATATTGCATTTTAAATGTATTCCATTAAGATACAGTATCTGCATTTACTAAAATGTTGTACATCGTCCAAGAAAATTTGCTTCTTTAGTATACTGTATTTTGTTCCTCATCAAAATAACCGGGGAGGGGAGACAAGGAAGCACAAAAGCAAATATCACCTCTTAAATTTTGATATAAAGTAAAAAATGACTGAATTACCCTTAGAAGTAAATTATAATTATATTTAAAAATAGAATAAACTATCATTTAAAAATATTCAACGTAAGTACAAAATTGAGGATTTTCACAGTGTAATGAATCTTCAACTCAAAAATTCTTTTTGAAGACTACAAAAACCAAACCTAAGCAAACTTATTATATATAAATTTCAAAAAGTCAAGGCAAAGGGGATTTAAGTGTCTTTTTATTGTTAAAAAGTGCAAGATAAAGAAAAGCTATTTAAATTTTAGGTTTATATCCGGATTTTTTGTCTCCTTGTTTATTGTTACATTTAAATCTTAATTTAGGAAATCTTAGCCTCATTTTGAATTATTATTCAGAGTTTGTGTTATAAATACTCAATTATTCACTTTGACAAAATAAAACTTCTCAACTCAAAGCCCCAAGAAATAGATAATTCTTAAAGCGGAGTATATTAAAACAAACAAAAGCTACTCTTCCGAAAAACTAATATTTGATAAAAAGAAAAGGAAATTTCTAACTACTTGTGTCTTTCAAAATCAATAAAATGACTCAGCATACATCTCAGAATTACTCCATAAATACTCAATTCTCCCCTCTCTGAAATAATTACCCAAAAGAGATGTCGGCTGAGATTTGACATATTAAAACCATACTTTAGTCATTGATCAAGAATTCAGTTTATATCTGGAAATCCAAGATGCAAACCCAGAGTTAAAATAAGAAGCCTAAGAACACTTCACAAAATACTTGTTTGATTTTTTTTTAAATGTGAAAGAAAAATTAAACTGACAAAATTAATTGTTCATTAAATAGTTTACTAATGTTTTTCAAATATACAAATTTCCAAATATGATTAGAACTCACATTTTTACCTTTAATCTTTACTAACAGCCTTTTAAATTAAAAATATATTTTTAAAGCAAATTTGTTACTATATTAGTTACTTAAGACCTGCAAATAAACTCAAAAACTGTATTTCAAAAATGCTTCTTTCACACTTTGACAGAAGGGAGTTTGTGATTTTGAAAACCACCATTAGGAAACTGGCATGCTATACTTCCAGGAAATTTTAGCAATTAACTGTGCCAACAGCTTCCTACAGCTTCGTTTGTGAAAAGCTTCGTTTTGAGAGACTGGGAGCGAGAAATTTAGGATGGTGGTCAAATTACTGTAAAACTCAGGATTCCACTTAAGATTTGTTAAATTAAGCTCTTATTGGTTTTTGTTTTATTTTTAGTACCAATTTCACAAAGAAGCTTCACGTGACCAAAATAAGTGAATCTTCTACACAGCTTGGAGAGAATAAAACTGTGATTGATGGCTTGAAAACCACTTTAAAAATTCTGCAGTAATATGGAGCATAATTTCTCAAAATTGTTGACACAATTTTTGAAAATATATTGAAATATTTCCTGTTACTATAAATCATATTCAAAGAAGAGTGCAATATAGATTCCATTAAACAAATCACTATTCCTTTCCTTTTATCTTCTCTCTTTATTTTCTACATGTGCAGGCAAAACTTCAGGGGAAAAGACTTTTTATAATTCCATCTACTTATTTATCTTTCAAGAATAGCAGTATCATCATAAAACAGTTCCTCATGTATTGGAAATCCTAAATCAATATGTTGATATTTTCATCAGAAGAAAATGACACCCCATTTAGAGATCAAAAACGTCTACTTCTAATTTTGAAGTTCTATAGCATTCTCCATAGGATGAAAACTGACAAAAAGCAATTTATCAGTAGACACATAAAGTAAACCTATTTCTTTCAAGCATAAACTTCTGTGTTTATTTGTAAAGAATGAGAGTACTGTAAAAATAATATTTTCAACACCACAAATGAGGATTATTACCTCAATTTCTAAGGAAATGCCTCCCTCAATGCTTTCTTCAAACATTCAAATCCCAGCTTAATAAAAACAAATGGCATCCCTCATTTCTTCCAAATTGCACATTCAATATCGTAAGCTTTGCTTTTTCAACAAGACACTAACACTCTCAAATTCAGTAATTAAGAATTCATAAGCCTGAGTTTAGGCTGTAGTGTTCTGGGGATGATGGGCTGACCATGATAAACGTATTTGTAACTTTCAAACTAATGAATTTAGATACATAAAATAAAATAAATAAGAAGGTAAGTTAAAATAATATAAAAGCATAGGTTGACTAATCCCTAAAAGTGGTCTTTGGCATTTCATGACAGGACTAAATAAATCATAAATGTGTGTAGTATCAGTGGAGAACTTTAACATTTCTATCACTCAGCAATTCTATCCACTTCTGAATTAGAAAAGCCACAACGGTCAAAATTACAGAGACTTTTGGCTTTTCAAGCTAAATGAGTACATTTTCGTGTCTAACAAGAAACTAAACTGAACACTTACTGTATTAAGTTACTGAAAAATACGGATAAATATTGGGATCCAAATTATTTTACTTACTGAAACTTTTACTTTCTAGCTCCAATTTCCAATAAAAGTGGAAATCATCTTATAAGACAAACATTCCTTCGAGTAAAATATGCTAGTAAATAAAATGTGCAAAGAAAAATCTATCTAATAAAATTTAAGCAACAACCACGAGCCATAAAGTTCTCAATTCCTAGCATAAACCCCAATGTTAATGAAACAAGAGTATTTTAAATCATGTTTCTAAAACTCTGCATGATTAAATAATGTTTTGTCTAGATTCATAGGTAATTTATTACTACTAACAAAAAAGGCATGATTTTAAATTACAGTCTATGAAGATATGCAGGTAAATGTTATTCAGGTTTGTGTACTTCCTTTCTGGTTGAAAAGCAGACATCCAGATAATTTTTTAGGGTTGACAGTCTAGAACAGTGGTACAAAAGCTAAAAAAAAAAAAGGCTGAAATGATGTTTATTAACATCAATTTTTTTACTGCCCTCTAGTGGCAAAGAGTCACATCACTGTATGAAGATGAAAAGACACATGATGGGGGCAATTCTGAAAGATAGAACTAAAATTTTACACTGTACGTCAATTTGCTAAAAAAATGATAAGAATTACATGAGGAGCAGGAATAGGACAGCATCATACATCAACCATTAAAGTCAGCATTTAAAGGGCACTAAAATAGCTGGTCAGAAAATTAAAACTTCAGTAAATTTTTTCTACATGACATTATAGAGAATACTTGGCTAATTCCTTAATTTTACTGACTGGTTACTTTTAGATAGAGGCAAGCTGACAAAGTTATTTTTAATGTTCTCTAAAATTGCAAATTTTCAACAAATAAAAATGTAAAGCTACTTAAACTCCACAGAATGAAGTAAACTAAATTAATATTCAGATCTGCTCACGAAAGACATTTTACAAAAAGAAATTTTTAGAAACAGCTGTTACCATGCATAAAATTCGTAATTGGTATGATATCAAAGTATATGTAATGTCAAAGTATTATAAATTAATTTTTGTTCCTTTTTTTACCAAATTAGACCTTTCCAAGTATTTTCCAGAGCATATCCATAATTTTATTCATTATTTTTGCTTTTTTTCAATATTCATCTCCTTTACCAGAAATAATAACTTCAGAAGGGCATAAAACACTTTACTTATGATTATTAAAAATAGGTATTGAAAAATAAAGTAGTAAACTCTGATCTTTTGTATCTCACATATAAAATTTATTAAATAGTTCTGCTGTATTTAGAAAAAGTGTCACCTTGAAAATGTATGCAGTTTATTCACATAACGTCTTAGAATGGAAAATCATAGAATGCAATGGAGAAATTACCCAACAAAGGGGAAAAAACATTACAAACCTTGACAAAAAGCTATGGTAGGAGGGATAAGAGGTAGGCAGGAAAGGCCCGATGCAGATCCCTTCTTTTCAGTTTCTAACTTTTAGGAACTCTGTGACCATAGGAAATAAATTGTGGGCTTGGTTGTTTTTGTTTGTTTTCCACAGTGTAAACAGTGCCTGCAAACGGCTACCAGACTCTTCTTTCTAGGGATCTCGATAAACACTGAAGACTCACTATGTCATAAGGCAGAAGGAAACACTTTCTTTCTGGGCCCAAACACGTAAACAGTCAGCTAGGCTGTTCGCTAGAGGCTCCTTCTACACACAAGGTGGCCCAGTCCTTACACAGCGATTTAGTCATTTCAGAGGGTCAACATTACTTAAAGGTTTTCATCAAATGGAAGATTTTGTAAAGGATATTAACTATATGGCACAATCCTCGAAATGGGCATTGGAAATAAAAGGTATCTCACAGAAATATTTCAGTCTCATCTCTGTTTTGCAATTGTCTTCTGGTGCAGAGAACCTTCTGGACATTTAACACAGAATCAACCCAAGTGAGTTTGGATACATGGCCAGAGATGCAACAAGACTGTTTTCAAAAAATCAGATCATTTTTCCGGTTGTGAGTTTTCTAAGAAGTTTGCCAGAACTAAGAGATTAAGACAACACAGCTCTACGGCAACTGAGTTATTTACAATTTGTCTTTGAGAAGAAACGTCAGAAATCCGTCGTCAATCAAATCCAGACAGCAAAGAAAGACTAATGAAAGGAAATGAAATTAAGAATGAGTAGCTGAAAGAGCAAAGACACATTAAGGACAATTCTGCTCTCTCTTTACACAGATTTTGGCAAAATAATTTAACTTCAACCCTAAGTTCACTTTCTAAGATGTAGTCTCTATCAAATTTTAAAAGAATTTCAGAGTAATGAAGAAAAATGAGTGCTCAAACTATCACGTAGGTGGTTTAATTGGCCTAAGAGACTTTCAGTGTGCCTCAGAATCAGAAACATAAACAAAATAATATACGTAATAAATTTTGCTAATATATTTTTCCCTAAATCTTACACTAACTAAACGCGTGAACTCATAAACGTGATATTTGAAGAAATGTGGCTTTAAGAAAGAGTATCTATCTGAAACAGCTTAAACTTTAAGAAGTAGACGTCAGTAACCTTTCTGAAGGTTCAAGCAAGTGGCAGGAGCAGCGTCACTAACGCCTGGGAGACAGTGGCATAGCTGGTATTCTTCAGCTTCTCCTTTCAATACATTCTTGTAACATTTAAAGCATCTGATCTTCAAGTGCACATACTCCATCCTGGGAAGTGTTCAGCTTCACTGTCAGACCTAAAAGTTCACTTCTGCAGTTGTGATAGAGGGATTTTTTAAAAGCAAGAGTAAACTTGGAGTATTAAATCAGCACAATGAAAACTTAAGAAATTAAATAGACATATATACATACACACATAGACGTGGGCGTATGTAGTTTCTAAACCCTGAGAGAATACAAGGGGCTGCTAAAATTTTATGCTCTTCATACCACTCTTCACCTTAAAAAATCAACATTTTTTAACTTAAAAAAATTTAACCTTAAAAACATACTCCTCCAGCATCAAAGAAATTGGCAAGCCAGTCTTAAAAACTTTTATTTCTTCACCATTTTGTTTTCTCCTCACCAAGCCCAAATAAACTTAAAATCATACACGTGAACCACTGCCACATCATCTATTTTGTTTTTACTCATAGGAAACTGAAAAAAAGAAATAAACCTGTTTTCTAAATCTGAAAATAGGGGGAAAGTAAAGGTTTGATAGAGACTAAAATGGCTTCAGATAAAAGTATTCATTTTAAACACCCACTAAAAATCTCTGAGGAGTTTCAGCTATTAGATGAGACTTCACTTAATCAAGTGTAGGTCACTTTGAAATGAGTCAAGTAATACCACCAGGGACTTATTTTGGAATGGTAAATGCCATTTTTAGAAAGCAAAGAGGTTATACTTAGGGCTTCCCCACAAGATCTATTCTAAGTAACTTAAACAAAAGAGAACCGTGCCATGAATTCCACTTAAGCTGGAATGTATTCAAATGTACAAGAGACAGGAACACAGAGCTCAAAGTTTGAATAGGAGAGTACATACCAATCTTGAATCCTCTTTTGGAATCCAATTATCATAGTCACTTGAGAGATAATGAATTATTATTTATCCAGTAAAAATGGAGATGGACACAGCTGAGTGACTGTTCAACAGAGACAGATATTAAAACCATCTGGGACTATAGAAAGGTAAAACATCTGATGAATTAGTGAAGATGAAATCCCTGAGTGTGGGCTTGCTACCACCTGTCATTTACACAAGTTAAATTTATGAATAGAATAAAGAAGTATGTGGAAGAGAGGTCAGGGTTTCTAACGGAATAAGCCACTGAAGTACCAACCTTTTAAGAACTGCAAAATACTTCTAAGTTTCCTCTGGTACTTTGGCATTTCAATCTAAAGTTAAACATATAAAAACATATCCTCTGTCATAAATATGATTTGTTCTCTAACACTTCTGTTGAGTAATTTCACTGAATACTTAAGCTTTCATAAAACTAGAGCAACACAGGGCCAGTTTTAAGTAAGTAATACACAAAAAGAGTAGACAAACCCATTCTCAATCCCATGGGCGAGGATTCTGTAGTCTAACAATTTGAAAATCATGGATACATTTTTAAAAGAATATAATTTTTAAATTAACTTTTGAATAAAATGGTAACGTAAGCATAGGCATCTAACAGTCTCTTCCTCTTCTTCCTTTCCTAGTAAGAACTTAAATGACTGAAGAACATAAAACCAGGAGATAACCCAGCACTTAAATGAACCCATCACATTACAAAGGCAGTGTAGGAATTTCAGCTGACTCCACTATAATTGTGACCAATAGTTGTAAACATAGATAAATTAGTAACTACTATTACTGGAAACAAAGAAGATATAATGGTAACAGGCTAATTAAAACACACACACACACAGGAGTTTTTGTTTGTTTTCAATTTACCTAAAGGCTCCTGGGACATAATTAGAGAACTTGTGGGTACAAACCTTAATAGAGTACTAGAAGGGGAAACTACTAGAATTAATATATCAAGTTGGAGTGTTCATTCTTAAATCAACATAACTAAAAAAGCTGATCATAAAAAAGGGATGTTTATTTTGATTATCAGGAAAATTTCCATGTAGGTGTAGACAGAGAACGCAGTTCTGGTCAATGATAATGTACACTTGAAAAGAGGGATGTTACATGTCAGCTTCAATAAAAGTATGATGGAAGAATTTCAGGTCTTTTGAGTCATGATTAGGATTTTGTATCCAAACCAAGTCAGGTGGTCGACAGCAGAGCACAGACTGGCATCCGCATCTCCGACACCCAGAGCAGTAAGTAGGTCTTGTCCTCATGCTATGTGCGTGGCCCCGGGTAAAGCAGAAACCTGACCACTGCCAAATACACTGCGGATCCTAATTCTATAGGAAAACAAGTTAACAAAGTAACTCCTGTTGTTGAAACAAGTATGAGAAACTAGGTATTTAATAAATAGATGACCATGAAACATTTGTGTGCCTTGTATTTTCTGCCTCTGAGCTTAAAACATTTTTAAACCAGCAAGCATTTTTATAAATTGAATGATTATGAATAGCATTACGAATTTACGTTCTGTAGGTCAGATCATCACCGATTCCTCCTCCTCCAGAGGAAGTAAACTGGGAACAGAGGAGACGAAAGAGCACCCAACCCAAATTCTCCCGGGCCAGTCATTTTTGGAATATTCTATATGGAAAAATGTTCTGTGATAAGATTCAGATATACTTTCATATAATAAAATATACTTGCTTTGGAAGATCTGGCAGATATCTGTTTAAAAAGCATATTTTTAATTAAAATCAATTCTAATCGTGAATGGTATGTAAACAAGTAAAGAAGGAAAACGTTTGTAATTTAAAATACATCTCCACCTCACCCCCCCCAAAAATAAATAAATAAAAAACAAAATACATCTCCCTCCTCCAACCAGCCCCTGGACTGAAGTTGCGTGCAAGTCACACCTGGGAAAACACGCACTTCAGAAGGGTGGCGGAGGAGATGCCTGATTTCTTCATGTAGCAAAAATATCCCACCAGTTGAAGAGAAGGCTGACTGATCATCCAAAAATATAAGTGGATATATTCTCTTACGTCTGAATGAGGAATCTGAGTAGATGACCCCCATCTATAAACACTGCAAAATATCTGACTGGTAGAAAGTCCCAGATTCAGAACCCCTTCCCTTTCTCCATCCCCAAACCCCAAAAAGGGACAGACCATCCTAACATTCTGATTATAAGACTGGATATTTACAAGGTGAACGTTCATGGAGATGGGTTTAAACTATACTCGTATTATTATATCCCACATAGGAACTCTCCTCCTGCAGGGGTGATCTAAAGCAGAACGAAAAGCCAGGTAAACAGTTTGAGCACTGAGGCTTTTCCCTTGTCTGCAGCCTCCCTGCACTACCCAGAAAGGGCCTTTCCCATGTCTAATTAACCAATAGCTGCTCTCAGGAAAGGATCTCATCCATCACTCCTTGGGAATATAATACTTTAGACTTCAGTGTATCATTTATTGTCTTGAAAGATGAAGACAAACCTCTGAAAATTCCTGACCTAGATACCTATTCATTCTCACAGAGCAGTATTTCACATGTTTATTAAAACACAGTTGATTTTTAAAAATTATTTTCTGGTATATATGGATATTTCAATTTTGCAACTTAAATTGAAAGCCAAGGGTAATTTTTTTTTTTTTTTTTTTTTTTTTGTGGTACGCAGGCCTCTCACTGTTGTGGCCTCTCCCGTTGTGGAGCACAGGCTCTGGACGCGCAGGCTCAGCGGCCATGGCTCACGGGCCCAGCCGCTCCGCGGCATGTGGGATCTTCCCGGACCAGGGCACGAACCCGCGTCTCCTGCATCGGCAGGCAGACTCTCAACCACTGCGCCACCAGGGAAGCCCCAAGGGTAATTTTTTTGAATAAATTACAAATAAGCTTTGTTGATAATCGTAAAGTTCATTTATCAAACTGCTTCTTTTTTCATTAAAAAATAGTTTATAAGTTTAAAACTTACAGTGAAATTGAGAGGCAATAGACCATACCCACATAAAGTTTATCAAAATTAATGACTACAGCATACTCTATGACACTCAGTTTACAAGTAGAAAGGTTATAACTATATTCTCCGAGTGCTATACCTGTAGTATGGCAGTCTCAATCATTTTTTGTTTCTTTCTAGTTTTTAAAATTCTGAAAATAACAAAAAGAAGTATAAAAACTAAATTTTGATCTCCCCTCTGACTTAATAGCAAACATTCAAAATTCCATGGCTCTCTCACTGGAAGTTCCCATAACACTTAGGAGAAAAGAAGCATAAATCAGTTTTGGCAGATAAAATACCTTCAAAAGAATAGGAGTATGAAGGTATGAACACTCAATTCTAACTCATCTAAACCCACTAAGGAATGGGAAAGCAAAACGCTGAGAACAGCAAAGACCATTTTTTTTACCTCCTTTTTCTACGCTACTTCCTTTTCCTCTATAGTGGGTTGAATAGTGTCTCCAAAATTCATGTCCACCCAGAACCTCAGAATGAGACCTTATTTGGAAATTAGGTCTTTGCAGATGTAATTAGTTAATATGAGGTCATACCGGATTAGGGTGGGCCTAAATCCAATGACTGATGTCCCTTTATAAGATGAATAAATCATATGAGGAAAGGATATTCAGAGACACAGAGGGAAGACCGCTAAGTGAAGATGAGATGAGAGTGATGCGGGTACCAGCCCAAGAATGCCTGGGCCACCAGAAGCCGGAAGAGGCAAGGTCTCACTCTTCCCCAGAGCCTACAGAGGATGCAAGGCCCGGCCAATGCCTTGACTTAGGACTTCTAGCCTCCAAAATTGTGAGACAATAAATTCTGTTGTTTTCAGCCACTCACTTTGTAATAATTGTCATAGTAGCCCTAGGAAACGAGTACATCTTCAAGTGCCTAAAAACCCAGCCAATGAAGAACTGCATCTTTCTTGGGCTAGGACAGTGCTTTGTTTTGATCTATTCTTTGGTGATTTACATTAAAATATGAACTAAGCCATCAGCCTAGCAGCCTAAAACTACTACTCAAAATGGTATTATATTTTGGATTCAACCTTCAGTAATGATTTAGTTTTGTCTCTGTTTAGTAAAGTTTAATACAGAAATGAGAGGTGGACTTAACTTTGGTCCCTAATATGAGAAATAGAAAACTTAAAAATAAAAAAAATTATTTTTACAACGAACAGGTCAATATTTATTAAATGTTAGTGTTACAAAGGACTACTAAGCTTTACTTTCTTTCCAACCTGTATACTTATTAGTGAGCTTCTTATATTAATAAATCACTGATGTAAACCCAGAGTAGGTACTCAATACATATTCATTAAATTAAACTGAATACTCTAGCAGTGTATTATTACTACTAAATAGCTGGAAGAGTAATGTCCAGTTCTCTAAAATTTCAGCAAATATATTTGGCCCCAAAACATTTTAGTGTCTTCTTTTAGAAATTTGTATAAAACCACTGCAAACATTTACTTCACTCTGCTCAAGCTCTTTCCTTAAGACTTAATTATTAGAAAATAACTTTAATGGGTTATGCAGATCACTCTACTCAACTCTCCTAAGGATTATGAATCAACACTCCCTTCCCCTGCCCCATCCTCCACAAAACCTCAGTGACATTATCCCAGAAATTCTGTCTCTAAAATACGTCAAAGGACTTTCAAAGATTAAAACTTACTTAATTCAGGGAGTAAGCATCAAAAGAATAAACACATCTAGGCAGGCAGTATTGAGCAATGAGAGCAGAAGCATATTCAGAAAGATTCTAATTCAACAAACGAAACTACAAATATAGGGCTTCCCTGGTGGCGCAGTGGTTGGGAGTCCGCCTGCCGATGCAGGGGACACGGGTTCGTGCCCTGGTCTGGGAGGATCCCACATGCCGCGGAGCGGCTGGGCCCATGAGCCATGGACACTGAGCCTAACTGTCCGGAGCCTGTGCTCCGCAACGGGAGAGGCCACAACAGTGAGAGGCCCGCGTACCGCAAAAAAAGGAAAAAAAAAAACTAATCTAATTTACATACAAAATAACATTACATGGTTACAAGGTAATAAAGTTATAAGGTAAAAATGAGTACTATACAGACTATGGTTCTTTCACAAAATCTATCTGAAAGCACATATTTCTCTAAAATTATCTTTCTGTACCATAAAAAGCCTGAGTGTTTTTATTGTGGAATTTTTTCAACTTTAAAAATTCTAAATTAATACCTTGCAGAACTACATATTACTGCCATATTCAGCATAAGCCTGGTTCATATTTCAGTAGTTTTAATTCATTTTGAAGTAAATTGTGAAATTTTCTCTAAAAAGTTTTAAATCTGGAAAGTTATATAATATCAGGATGTCTTTGAATCGTATGTGAACATTTCATATTTTGGAGAAACTCACATTTCATGAGTACAGTATTTCTACCTTTTATCCTGTCAACTGTGAGGGAAAGATCTCTAGATCTAATAATGATTCACTGGCAATTACAAATGTTTATAAAAGTGTGGCAATTTCTTGGTCTATTTAAAAACATTGATTCCTTAACATTTTATTAATCATAGTAAGAGCCTCTATTACACTTAATGAATAACACTTTTTTCAGGGAAAGACATTATAACAAAATACTTACACAAGTAAGAGATACTTGGACTAAACTACTCCACTAATTGCACTGTTCTACTAAAATAAAGCAATATGTTGACAACAGAGAAAATAACTGAGTAATATTACTGAGTAAAAGTCAGACAATGATAGTGGGTCATCTCATAGTTTTTGCAATGGTTTCATACAATACTTCTCTTTTTGTGGCATCTTATTTCAAGGTGGTCTCACAGAATCAGACAGAATATCTCTGAATTTTTTCCTTTTGCTTTTAAGTTGCAAAATGATAAACTAGTTAGTTAAATTCACAAGACTATTGCTTTAAGTGGAGAGCTGGAAAACCCTTAAAAATTTCATTTCACGGGCTTCCCTGGTGGCGCAGTGGTTGAGAGTCCGCCTGCCGATGCAGGGGACACGGGTTCGTGCCCCGGTATGGGAGGATCCCACATGCGGCGGAGCGGCTGGGCCCGTGAGCCATGGCCGCTGAGCCTGCGTGTCCGGAGCCTGTGCTCTGCAACGGGAGAGGCCACAACAGTGAGAAGCCCGCGTACCACAAAAAAAAAAAAAAAAAAAATTTCATTTCACTATTTGTTTCAACTATTACAAAAATATCAAGTAAATTTTAAGTGGTCCTTTTCCAACCTGACAAAAATAATTTCAACTGTATGTGTGTAACTTCTCAACAACTTGAACTAAAAGACACATTTGAAGGTTGGGTAGTCAGTCAACAAGCTTCCATGCTCAGAGAAAGTGTTTTGAGTATATGTGTTCTGGGAGAGGAGGGCTGCTGAAAAATAAAACAAGCAAACAAACAAAACCCTAAACAGAAGATACAGTCTCTGACCTTGAGTCTGCCATCCAAAAAAAAAAAAAAAAAAGCAGTAGAATAAATAATTTAACCAATTACATGTGGGTATGAAAGCAACCTACTAAGAGCTCCATGGAGGCTGTAATGAGTATGTAAGATATGAGATATTTTGCAATCATTTGCTGGAAGAAATGAGTTGAGAAGTTAAGATAAGAGTTGACAAGGAAGAAAGAAGAAGGTACGTTAGTAGAAATGACCTGAATGACAGCTTCACACCGCATAGTCAAAAGAGCACCAATATGCAGTCCTGAGTCTGTCACGATTAGCTGTGTAAATTCGAAAAAGTCACTTAATCTTTTTGGGTCTTGGTGTTCTCATTCATTCAATTCAACAAGTATTCCCTGAGCACCACCAAGTGCCAGGCAGTGTTCTGGGCTCTGAGCATACCACATGTAACAGAGGCTCCTGCCTTTGTGAAGCTCACATTGATAAAATGTAAAATTTCAGAGGAAGTCATGCATTGAAAACAACAGTAGGAAAAGTTCATTGTTGGTTTCTCTCTTTCTACTATCTCCCTTTTATAATTCATCCACCAGAGAGATCCTCCCCCAAACAGATTCTGTTATGTCACTGTGTTCTATGCCAAATACCCAATGGATCCCAAATGAACATCAAAATAAACCCTTTCCTCTGAGATTCAAGTCCTCCGTGTCCTGGCTTCAACCAACTTCTCTAGCCTCATCTTCCAAATCTCTCTTTCATGAACTTCATGATCCAAGGAGGTTATTTGATTTTTTTCTCAAATATACCTCACACATTCCACTCTTACAGCTCTGCTCACACCTCCCTCTGCCTGGAAGGCCTGCTCTCCACAACCTTACTCCTCCTTCCTTCAGGCTCAAATATCTTCTTGATATGACACTACGATTTCCTGAGTAGGAGAGAGAAAATCAAGGAGATCCCCAAGAAAGATGATTCGCTTTTCTGGTATTGAAGAGGAAAGTTAAAGTCAGGGAAGCTAGTGAGAAGGATATTAACAAAAATGACTGTGGTTGCATTGTAACAGGCAGAGCCAAAAAACATCTGGTTTGTGGAATCAGCACTTTATATGACTACTGACTGAGAGTACACATAAATGGAAAGAAATAAGTCTAAATGGACTCCGAATTATATGATTTATGAATAGGATGGTAAAAAGCATACCAGGTGGTACACAATAGGTTTTCAGTAGATTTTCAATAAATGCTGAGTAGGCCTTCCCTGGTGGCGCAGTAGTTAAAAATCCGCCTGCTAATGCAGCGGACATGGGTTCGAGCCCTGGTCCGGGAAGATCCCACATGCCGCAGAGCAACTAAGCCCGTGCGCCACAACTACTAAGCCTGCGCTCTAGAGCCCGCGAGCCACAACTACTGAACCCGTGTGCCACAACTACTGCAGCCCGTCATTTTAAAAAGAAACCAGGTTAACACTAATTAATAATTTAACAGAAATATACAGAATGGGTCTTTCCTTATATGTAAGTGGAGTTGAGGTTGTGTGATAAATAGCATGTATAGAACAGTATCACAAAAGGTTGTTAATTTCAGATCTCATGCTTTATTTTAAACAAATAAAATGGAACAGAAATAGCTAACCCCCTGGACCACTCCTCCCATCTCTGTCCTTCTCTTCCCTCCCTCCATCCAGTCCTTTCACAACCACCAGTGTGCAGTGGGTATGTGTGCTTCTCAGGCACTGAACTTCATTCAGTGCTCTACTGTGGGTTTCAGCTTGCCGCCTCAAATAGTTTAGCCTATGGTAAAAGCAGGCTGATTTTCATCGCTGACATACATTTTCACAACGTGAACCAGGCTCTCAGATGCTAGCTTTTCATTGGCTTATGATCGACCAAGTTGTCAAAAAATAAGTGTAACACAGAATTCTCCTAAATGGAACAGTCTAACATATACAGAATTTTATTCTTGGGGAACTTAAGAAATAGAGGAAAAATTCAATATTGGTCTCAAATTTACCTTTATTCAATAGTAAGGTCCTCTGCCCTAGGGTCCTGATTGGGATCTATCATCTTATTAGAGCCTAGAACTAGTTATTTCTGTTTCACAGTGCTTCCATTCCACACTGCAGAGATTAATAACAATCGGCCTCCTTCCAATGAGGTATCTCATTAAAGTACACCTTAGGCATTTAGAGGTAGATATCTTGTTATTGCTAATTGAGATATTCCCAGAAATAGGGGCTGGAGATGCTTTTGATAAAATACACACAAGGAGATGTTTTTTAAATGAAAAAAATCCTATCAACTTTCTTTCTCCATAAATATACTTAAAAAATCTTTAATATTTAACTCTACCCATGTTCTGCATGGAAAGATTTGTACGTTTAAAATTCTAATGCCCAGCTCTTGAGAAACTGAGGCACTACTTGAATAAATATATTTTACTAATAAGCATTTCAATAAACCAGGTGTTTATACTGATATCTGAGCATGAAAGTAAATAATTTTTTTTAATTTATGAAAGACCTGGCAGCGTGAGTCCCTCTTCCTAACTGGAAGCATAAACGTAAAGATTGAGCTTAGCTTTCTGTATGAAATGTAATATGCATGAAATTTAAATGTACTTTAAAGAAATCAAACATATTATCACACATCTACAGCCCTTAGTGGTTTAAAAAAGTCTAAGAATGTTTAAAATAAACAATTATACATTAGAAACTATAAAGTTTTAGTTTCTAAATTTCTAAATTTAATTGTTCTGCCCATTAAGGGTTCAGTCGTTAATCTTGACATGTGAAAGGGGCTATAATACAATGCCACTCAACTCTTAAAAAAAAAAAAAAATACTAGAATTCATCCACGTGAAAAGAATTGCTTTCTGCAGGCCATCTCAGGAGTTATCACCTTCTTCAGATGATGCAGTCATTTCTCAACATAACACTGATATTTCTCTTTTGAAAAGGCCTCATGGAATATATTTATCTGTAGTAAATACTCTCTCTCCGAGTAGAGATCTAATACTGTGAAATAGCCAAATGCTGGTTTGTTAGGCCCGTGAAGGAAGGTAAACAATCAACTAGCTGAATTGGTATTTGACCAAAATGAGACATGCCTGTGTAACAAGAACTATATAACAAGAACTACCTGTGTCTTGCAAATAAACCCAATTTCAAGAATAGTTTCAAAAAAGTTTTGGTCAAGGTACTATGATGGAACTTGGGAATAGTAATTATCTATTCATAATGAGGGCAACCACCTTCATTTTCAGAATCTCTATTATAACCAAACACAAACGTAGCAAAAGCATACACGGTCTACCGAACAGTACCCATTTCCCTGGAAGCTGGTGAGTAAGGATACACCTTTCCCAGATTTGCTCTGCAGGGCATGAGCAATCTTATCCTTAGGCAAGCCGAATTAACAAAAAAGCCAGTATAGAGCCTAACTTCCCTAACCAAAGACACCCTCACAAAAATGCAAATACATGCACAGAAGCAGGACATACATGTTTATTGTATATTTTATTGTGCATGCTATGTTTTATTACCATCTGCAGTCTGGTTTTTTTTTTTCCCAAGAATTTTGAATTAACTGAAGAAATCCTACAGGACCTCTACAAGAATCCATACTTCCTGAAGCCACTGATCTGGTTTACTTCCCTCCTTTCACAGGTGCAACTCAAAGTCAAGCAACTTTTCCAAGGTCATACCACCAGATAATAGTTTCAATGCTAATTTATTTGGCTTCCTAAGCAGAAGTTCTTAGCATATCAAAACTTGAAACGAAGGAAGGAAGGAAGGAAGGAAGAGAGAGAAAAGAACACCAGATTACCCTTGGGCACAAAGGAATAAACACAAACATAATTTATCATTTTGCCAGGTTAAATAATTACCATTTTGATGTGTTAATAGCCTTTAATAGTAAAGGCATTAGTCATCAATTAAATAAACAAACCATTAAACAGGGAATAGAAGTGTCGATACAGGCATAATCTACTAATTTTCTAATCAATGATGCTAATCATTGCTGTGTATTAGCCAAGGGGTGGACATTAGCTGTATCACGGATGATCATTTATAATCATGGGTCACTAAAAAAAAAAAAAAATCTAAAGAAGATTAAAAACAGAGTAAAATACTAAACACATACTCTCTCCGTAAGTACTTGCTGATAAATTACATGATCTGCCTTGAACGGACATCGAAATATTTGTAACATTCAATGGTGACAATATTTAGGAAAGGTTGTATACTGGCATAATTCTATAACAGTAAAGAGAACTTACATGTAAAGCAAAGTTAGGCCTGAAGTCAGAACAAAATCCAATTTAATATTTAAACTAGAGGAAGAATTCAGTAATGAGGAATGATATAAATTTGAGATTAGCAGCAACCTGCCTTTGTACCTTAGTAGCCGAATAACCTTATGCAAATCACTTAATCTCTTTAGCCTCAATTTTCTCATCCATAAAATAGGGAGTAAGAGTATTTTCTTCATAAACCATCTGCTACATATTAGGTGTTTTAAGATGTCATAATAATTTTTCTTAATGCCAAAACTGGACTGGAAGTCAGGGGCTCTGGGGCCCAGTCACTTCTAACGGAGGGATGTGGTGATCTCCACTCGTCCTCGAGGGAGCGCAGGAGCGCGTCCTGGGTACGCGCTCCACGGCTAACTAGCAACGCACGTAACTCGCCCAGGCCTGTTTCCCCATCTTTAAAATGGGGATTATGAGTATTTCACTCCGGGAGTTAAAACGCTCATTCTGAAGATGAGATAAAAATAATGTCCATATAAAAGGTATAGCACAGAGATCTGGACTAAGTAAATACATAACAAATCAAAGGTTAGCCCTGCTTCTCCACTTACAAAATAGGTAGTCTGGATTAGGTGATCTTGATTTGTAAACAAACGATTACAGTATAATGTGTCAAGTACCCGTAACAGAAACCTGTCCCAGGTGCCAGCCCTGCCTGGGGCAAACAGCAAAGGCTCCCAAGAAATGCCCTGCAGGTAGGCTCTCGAAAGACCTGTGAAAAGGTAAGAAGGTAAGTGGCACCGACCAAGTAAAAATGCTGAAGCGCGGATGGAAAGGTACGAGAGGGGGGATCACGAAGGGCCTGATAAAACACACGTAAGGAATCTGGATTTGATCCGAAAGACATAACGAAGGTTTAATGCAGGGACGGGCCAGGCTCGGAATTATGATTCAGAATGACAACTCTGATGATAGTGTGCAGGCTGGATTAAAGGAGGGACAGACAGAAGGCAGGGAAACCAGATGAGAAGGCTCATGAAAAAGTCTACACATGAGACGAAAAGAGCCTGAACTAAGGTCCTTACTGTGAGAACAGAATAGGGGGAGGTGGGGCGGGATAATTCATTTTAAACATTTTTCAATTCAGTCCGTCTGTTTTTAAAATAAAAAGGCCTTATAGACATAAATCCTTTGCGATCAAGAAAATCTGACTTGCCTGACGGTACTATTTCTGGTGATTTTGAGTTCCTCAGATTTTAGTGTTACATAATTCATTGCGTGATGATAGGGTCTGAAATGATATTCGAGGAATTTTGATAATGGGCCAAGTTTTTTCTTCCTTATGAAAAGATGTGTACTTAGTTCTGATTAATTGTAATAGAAAGAATTCAGCAAAAAGTAAAGCGTAAGTGCCGATCATTGATGTTTGACGGCTTTGCCTAGGAAAACAATCTTGTATGCAGCACTTAATTGCTTTAACTGGAGTTTCCAGAAAGGTTAGATCTTGTACTGTGTTTAATAAAATTCTTCCTATAACTGAACAATACTTGTCCAAATATTTAATCAAGAATTCCATTTTAATGGAGTTGACATAAAATACATCACAAGGAAAATCTTGGCCCTAAAGTTAAGAAATATAAACTAAAAACCTTCCGGTTTGGTTTTACCTTTTTAAGGGAAGTGACGGCTCTAGGACAGCAGCAACAGAACTACTAAAACCCTTCAAGTCAACACACCTAGACACTTGTTAAAACAAACATTATTCCCACTGCTAAAATTGAGGTTGGCAGCTCTCTCCGTTTAACAGCCGAGAAACAATTTGAAAAGTAGCAGGATAGCAGCTTCTTTGCAAAGAGACTAATCATCACCGGTAAAAGATCCTTAAAAGCAAATACAGAACGGTCAGCCAGCCTGATCACCTTAATTTTTAATGAAGGAATACCTCCATACACATCAATGTATGATATGAACGTACGAAGGAAAATCTACTATCAATTAAAAAGAAACTCATTTTTAATTCTCCCCTTCACTGTGATGGCCTAGGATCAGAGGAAATACTATTTGAAAACAAAAAGAAGGAAACAGGAAAAGGGGGATGTAAAGATGTGTCAGTGATAAAACAAGCAGGGGTGGCTGTCATAAAAGAGCCAAATGGCTCTTTCTACCTGCATCAAGGTCACTGTACCGATGACGCGCTCAATAGGATGATAATGCATTTAACCACTTTCCTTGCATCTAACTTTGACCTCACAGATCCAAAAGGCCTTGTTTAACTACCCTGGCCTTTCAGCGTTTCCCTGAACAAAGGTAATCAAGGAGATGTACTGCCCCCTACTATCACAGGAACTGAAAGACAAACTTTTAAGAGCACAGCCAGGTGTCGACTCCACCAATGTACAACTTTTAGGCGGGAGGTAAAGTGAAATAATGGCTAAATAATTAGAAAACGTTAACAGTGTTAAATTTGTTATATATGGTGGTTTTGTCTTACTTCAAAGAAAAAGCAGAAAGAGAGTTCCAGGCTCCATTTTACAGGTCTCTAGACAGCAAGTTCCCTCTGCCTGCAGGAAACAATTTAAGGTTATGGAAAAAGGAGGGCTGGGCAGACACTAACATGAAAAAAATGTCACGGAAAGGCCCACACATTATTTTAATTTAAAAAAATTTCAGGTTAAGATGTCTAAATAGCAAAATCTAAAGTGTTGTTCTACATTAGTTTTTATTAGTCATTTTGGAATGCACTAGAATCCATTATGCTTTCTAAATGTACAAAACAAGACTTTTATGTGAAATAGTATTTAATTTTAAGAGAGGGGGATAATAACACTTAAGAGAAACTTTTTCAAATACTATAGTATGTGGTTTCCCAACTTGAACTATTATTTAGAAATGATGGGCACTCAAATATTTGTGGGCACTCTTCAATTATTATTCTTCCCTTGTGAAATGAATTTCCCATCAGTGACATCTATGGTATACATTGTTTCTGGGATACCACAGAGGTAGCTGTTTTCATCCTTTTGTGGTAAAAAAGTTAAGAGTAGATATTTCAAAACTTAAACACATAGGATTTGTAACTAAGCAGCTAGGTTCCTAACTAAAATCAACATATAAACACCAATTTTAAAACAACTGGTTTCTTAAAATATTAAAATATATACCATTTCAAGGCTGCTAAAAATACATATGATCAAACCATTTCTACACATCAAAATGTTATTGTCTATGGGGAAAAACAAATTTTGACGTGTCAAAAAACAAACACACTCCAAATACCTAAACTGAGACTTCAAGTTGAAAGGCCTGAGACGTAAACAAGTATTACAATAAATAACTTTCCATTTTAGACAACACTATAACAAAAGTCATACAAATCTCATGTATTTTATATTCTCTATTACTAGACTAATCTGTAATGCCAAACGATCTGATAAAACTAAATATAATGAATTACTATCGTAAAATCTCTCTCTCAGAAGAAAGAATTAAGTGTTATGTTGGCTTTAAAAATATTCAGTGTTTGAAGATACGGAATCACTTCATATATAATCACTTAAGATTGATAACGTAGTATCTATGTTTATATGCTTTAAACTTGCCCAGATCAATGTGATAGAGCAAAAAATCTTGCTAATAATCCTAATCTAAACCTTTGGGGACTCCTGTCTCATCTCTCCTATTCCTCTAACAGCCCTTATCCATCAAATCCTTTCCTCGACCAGAAAGTTCCCCAACTTGTATTTATGACTGTTGTTGGATTAGCTAAGAACCAGGTCCCGGGAAGATGTAACTCATTAAACACTTCAACAGTTGTGGCTTAGGTTTTTAGCCCTAACTACGTAGAAGCTCTGGTCTAACCGAGAAGGGTACAGCTAACTTTATTCTTAAAAAACAACAACAACAACAAAAAGCACCCTACTGCCCCTAATTTACTTATTTACTTTCTCACTGTGACATATCACTCTCTCTCCTTCGTGGTACCAAATTCACACCATCCAAACATCCCTAAGGAAACATATCCTAACACTTCTCAAGGGCTTGGTGCTAAAGCACTCATATCTAGGATAAGATCAAATAATTACAACCATACTTTACTTTAAACCACACATGCATGTATGCATGTATATATATTTTCTTCACAAAGAAAGAGTAAGAAATCCAGAGTGAAGCAGTAGTTTACCATATTAGTGTAAAATTTAAACTTTTTTAAAACGAGGGAAAAGCTAATAAAAATTACTCAATTAGACAGAAATTTAAAGCAAATATACTGCCCTACGTTTAGCATTTACCTTTGGATTGTAAGAAAGGTGATTTGTTAAAAATCTTTATTCACAATTGTTTAAAGTCTAGAAAACAAAATAAATTATAAAGAGACTGATGTTCCAAAGCCCAATCTTTTAATTGCTGATCAGAGCTGAAAATAGATCCTTTTTTCTCCACTAATTGAATGAGTCTGGTTAAACCTTTTGAAATGCACTTTAGAAAATGCAAGAATACAGCTTAGAACAGGTTCTTTAATTTGGGTCATTTTCTGTTACTTGCAGTAGAGACGGGTGCTTAGCAACGCTGTTCTGGTGGCCCTTTTAAGGAAATGAATACCTGGAATACAGCATTTTAATCTATTTTATGGCATTAATTATCAAGATCGCCGCATTTAGACAAGGCCTCCTTTGCCACTTCCCTACATTATGAAAGGAAGGAATCCTGTGATAAATTGAATATGTGATTTCAGATGACAGAAGATCCTATGCACACCCGTTACCAAGTTAAAAAAAAAATGTAAGGACAGAAAAACTAACAGTAAATAGAAGTCACAGAAAGCGTGAGTTTAAATGTTTAGACAAGGATCTTACACTGAAAATCAGTGTTCAGACATCTGTAAGCGTCCACAGGAAGGTGCTTTTTTCTTTCTGAATCTTTGAGGAAAATTAAATTCTATTATGCCACACACTAGGCCAATGATATCTAAGAAAGGTGATGCAACACAACCAAAATGTAGTAAGATTTTATTTGGTAGTTAAAGATTTGCTGAATCTTTTAAATACTGATTTCATAAAAGATGACTCTTACGTGAGACAGGTTCACAAAAACATCAGTTAAATCATGACCAAGTTATTCACTTCATATTTCTTTTAATGTGCTCAAAGGATTAACTATCAAGACGAGGAAACCAGGTAAAATACGGAGCTACCAAGTAGTTTTTAAGAAATCAAACTGCCATGTCATACTCTGTAAATACGCCCATTCACATCTTATTGATAATCACCAAACTAGGTTTAAGAAAGTAGTTATTAAAAATATTTGGAACACTGCTTTCTGTTTTTTCTCTGATCTCAGTTATCACTGTTAAAAGTGCAACTCTTCTCACTTTTCCCTCATAACTACACAATTCATCTTCGATTCCCTGTCCTGAAGGAGGAAGGTACCGCTCTTGTACACCACCATCCTTCTCAATCTTCACAGCTAAAAAGAGAGTGACTCTCTCTTTGTCTAGAATGCATCCTCATTTCAGTCTTCAAGAGCCAGTTTTTAAAAGCTTTCAACACTTAGCCTCCCAAGATGAGAGAGCAACCATGTTAACGTGCGATCATATTCTGTACGTTTCAATCTACCGGTTGAGGTATAATCGGCATCTGCTTAAATGAAGCATACTTCATGCTTGATTACAAAGTTTAGCACCAAACTGTGTATATCGCAACATACAATGGGATAACACCAAAATTTTTCAAGTTTTTTAACCTCTTAAAATAGACGGGCTCTCCCTGGGGTTTGGGGGTTCTGAACAGTACAGCTGCATTTGAACGTCTGGGAATGCGGGGAGAGAGCGAAACGCGGGGCCCAGACGGTGCAAGGCTGCTCTCAACAGTCCGCTACCGCGAGGCAGGGAGGCAGGGAGGCTGGGAGGCAGGGAGGCTGTGTTTCTCAAATGCCTTCCCTGGGTGTGTTCAAGCCTTGGCTACTTTAACGATTAGCGCACACAGAGGTCTCTGGATGGCTCTCTGGAACTTTTAAAGCCAGAGAACAAAAGGTTTATTTTAAAAATGAAAGCCTTGGCTTGTACAACTCCAGACGTGAATCTGCTTTCAATTACTGAAAGTATTTCCACTTCAGTGGAAGGGGATCAAATCTTCAACTACACCCTCTTAACGGCGCTGAATTTGATTATCTCAGGCTTTCGGAAGACAGAATGGCTTTGGGACACAGCCCGCACTTTCTGTACATCTCATTTAGGAGATATTCGGAGAGAGAGAGATGCCAGCACAGGGAGAGAGAGGAAATGTGACCTCTCATTCTGAGAGCTGCCACGGATCCTTGCTTTATTTTATTAAGATACACACATAAATGGCAAATGATTCCGACTTCGATAGACAGTGCGCAAGTTATTTCCAAACATCATTCCCAGCTAGTTCCTCCACGAGAGCGACCTGCATCGAAGCACGGCGGAAAAGCGGGATTTCTTTTAGAGCCTCTGCCCTGCAAAACCCTCTCCGGAAAAATATCACACGCTGCGTATTTTGCAGGAGAAGAGCTGCTCTCCCAATCATCAGCCAGATCACTGCGCGCCTCCCGCCCCGCCCCGCCCCGCCCCACACCGCTAGCACGACGGACCTTACTTCGGGAAACCGAGGCGCTGACTAATTCCAGCTCGAGGCGGATTTTGAAACCCCGGAGACATCAACGATCCCAAATCACTCCAGCTCCAGATGTGCTCCCCACGAATTCAACACGCCACGTCGCGAAAGTAACAGAACGCGGGGAAAACACACAGCGCTACCTCCTGGGTTAGCCCTGGACACTACTCATAACAAAATATCCACTTAATTAAAAACGCGCGAACAAAAGACCATTCTCCCCGCAGCTACCTGCACCGCTCCGAGGGGCGCAGAGTCCTCCAGAGAGTTCAGCCTCCGCCTCCTCTAAACCCCGAAGGCGGCCCCTCAGGGGTCAAAGCGCCCCCGCCGATCTGATGCTCACGTTGCCTGGACCCCGATTCGAACCCGCGCAGAGCCTCCTCCCATCCCGACGCCACAGGGCAGGACGGCGGGGCTGCCGCCGCCGCCGCCGCCGCTGCCGCCGCCGCCGCGGTTCCCGGGCGCGAACGAGCGACCCAGCCGCGCGAGGAGCCGCGCGAGGAGCCCCGCGAGGAGCCGCCCAGGCCGCGGAGCCGCCGCCGTCGCCGCCGCCGCTCACCCACCTTGCCGCCGCGCGCCCTCGCTGTGGCCGTGCGGAGCCGAGCCCAGCGCTACCAAGCTGCCGCGGTCTGGAGCGTATCGTGTTACTGCGCCGGGCTCGGGGCTCCGGCTGCGAGCGGCCGCCAGACATGATAGGCTGCGGCTCCTCTGTTTACACCCGGCCGCGGAGGGGGCGGGGGCGGCGGCGGCGGCGGCGGCGCTTAACCCCTTCGCGCCGGGCCGGGCCGCCCCCGCCCCGCCCCGCCCCGCCGGCCCCCCGCCCAGGCGCCAGCGCTCCCGGCCGCGCCCCCCGCCCCCGCCCCCGCTTCCACAAGCACGCACGCACACACTCACACACACACACACGCACGCACGCGCGCGCAGGCCGGGCGTCCCCAGAGCCGCGTCCCACGCGCAGGGGGTGCGAGCTGCGCCCCGAGCTGCTCGCCAGTCTCCCCGGAGGCCCCGATCCGAGGCCTTCCGCGCGCGCGCGCGCGCGCGCAGGCCGTGCAGCGCCCGCGTTCCGTCCTGGGCTTCTCCGGCTTGCTGTGGATCTTTGCAAGTCGGTCCTTGTCCGGAAGCGCGACCTGGCTGCGCTCACAAAAGAACCTCCTTCCCAGCATCTGGATGAACCCCGACCCCTGAGCCGCCAGCCTTCACGCCTCACGCGGCGGCGGCGGCGGTGTGGCCTTCGTCCGAACGCGAGCGGTGGCCCCGCGCCCCGTCGTCGCCGCGAAACGAAGTCCTCGAGCTGGCGGGACGCGCCGCTCGGGGAAGGGGGCCGGCGGGGGCCCAGGCGGCGGGAGGGATCGCCGGCGGGGCCTGAAGTCCGGCGTTGGCGGGAGCGCGCGCGCTGTGTGTGTGTGTGTGTGTGTGTGTGTGTGTGTGTGTGTGTGTGTCGCTTGCGAAGCGCAGCGGGGGCACCGGCTCAGCCCGCATCGCCCCTCGGCCTGGGTTGCCGAGGCCCGGCCCCTCGATTCGGCCCCGGGGCCCGCGGGCCGGGGGGCGGAGCTGCCTTGCTCCTGGATCGTGCCGACCCGGGACTCGGACCCCCAGCAGCGCCGTCGGTGGCGCCGGGCCCGCTCCGCCGGGAGGGAGGGCGGTCTCCGGGGCTGCACACAGGAGCTCAAGGGGTCTGAGCGAACTGTGAACGACGCGCCAGGGCTGGACAGCCCGGACCCGGGACACCTACCTGATGCGGCGTTCCAAGGGGCTTCACTCTGAACGCGAGACACTTCGATGCTGCAAGCTCTTACTACATCTTTACTTTAAAAGATTGCCTTCTCCTCCCTCCAGATGCACTTTCATCGTTATTTTTGCGTGGCCTCCGGGCCAACGTCCCTCCTTCCTTTAATTTCTCTTTCTTCCAGAACATTCCATCCCCTTCAGCCTCCTCCTCCATTAAGCTAAGAACGGAATGACGGAATGTTCCTGAATTTTTAGACTCACCCGTGTTTTCTTCCAAGCCCTGCAAACCCCTCAGGTATTTTCATTAATAAGGAAACAAAGACAACAAGCAGCACCTTGCAATACTAGCATCAATCAGCAGATCTTTGCATCATTAGCTGTCATTCCACGTTTTAACGCTCATCTAAAAATAGTAAGCCAACAAATGGCTACTAAGAAAGGACCAGTGTTCCCCCCCTTCATTTATCAGATTATATCCTTTTCTCAATTTCCTTGATTTAACAACTGCAATTTCTTTTCCCTCTTCAGGTTATCTCTGCCTTGACTTTGGTCGCCTTCTACGTGTAATGCTACAGTGATGTGCATACAGCTCACCTGCCTTTCGGTGAATACTCTTCCTCTCCAGTTTTCCTTACCATCCAACACATCCATTGTCATTCACGGAAATGTCTGCTGTTCCTCAGTGTCCAAGCACAGCCTCTGCACCTCAGTGTGCTTTGCTTTCAATAACAATGGCTCTTCGAAAATCGTGACTCACAAACACATTCTGTTACCTGATGATCACAAACATCGTGCTTATTCTTCCCTGAATGATCAATATGTTCACTCTTTAATTAGGACATCATTAAGGTATCAGAGAAAGTATTTAAACATGCCTCTGACATAGTCTAAATTTCAAAGTTATTTCAAGGTTTTGAAATTCACCTTAGTAAAACTGGGTCAAAAAATAGAACAATAGATATTTTGTGGGGCACTGAAAGACTTCTACGTTCTTAGGCAAATAGCCTCCTAAGTCGTAATATTTTGAAAAGGATCCTTTCACGAATCACTGTCACGTGTGTGATTCATGGGGGAGGGCGAGGGGAGGGTTACCTGAAGTAATGCCAGTAAACACTGTAGAATGATTTAGGCCCTGGAATATGAGGAAGGCGTATTCAATTGGAATCTTAGAAGAATTAAATAGGTAAAACATTGCACCTTGAGAGTCTTCCAGGACCCAGGGACTTGGGAATGCTTCAGATACGTACCCCTGGATTTTTGATGACAGGTTAGCAGATCTGGATTTGGACTAGAACATGAGGAGACAGGAAGATGAACCTTCCTCTAATCCAGGAATGAAAGGTTTTAACATCTTAAATCGCCGCTTGGGTCAAGATGAATCTCAAGAAGACTGATACTTGGGCACGCTCATTTCCCCAGATAAATGCTATGTAAATTGGTCACTGCTGGGTAGGATTTATTAAAATTCCAATTTAGAATGCTAATTAAGCCATGCCCATCTATAAATATCAGATACAGCTTAGGTAAATTTTTATATTGGACTACCTTGGAATATTCTGCATGTAGATCTAGTTCTACCTTTCCTGAATACGAAACTAATTATTTTCAAATCAGACCAAGAGATTATCCCTTTTGAGAATGATCAAGGACTGACTTTGAACACAGCTGAGCAGCAGCCCACGGGGAAGGAGAGGGAGAGACGGGGTTTCAAACGGATGGTTTCCACAAATACCTTCCTAAGAAAAGATGCAAGGGCTTGGGGCCACACCCATCCATGCGTTAAGTCACTGCCATCTTTTACATACGGGGGTCCACTTAAGTGTCCTATAGAGACATATAATAAGGCACACCTTAAACTGCTATTTTCATCTATTATAGTTTGCCATATTGATGCTGTCAGGAATAATTAGCATTATGGATACTGCCTTCTATAACTTAAGCATTTCTTGTCTGAGATCTGCAGAATTCCCCGCAGTTCCATGAGCAGACACTATCAAATATGTTGAATTATGTGGCTAATTTGTTGTGAATAAATAACCATATGCAATCATACTTGTGCTGTTAAATGAATTTTACTTATAACTGAATTCAGTTCTTTAGGCATAAAAGCCTAATGACTGCACACCACGAGGAAGATTTTTAAAAATGCATGAACCAAATCAAATCAGAGCAAATTGTATTAAAAAAAAAAAGTCCACGCATGAGCTGTGACTTCAGATCGGCACCAACTTGGCTTTAATATTAAGATTCTTCTGCCCTCTGCCTGCTTAGGCCAAAAGCCTTGAAGAAAAAGCAGAGTTGAACCAAAACCGGGGTGATGATTTTCTTGCTAATGATTAAGCACCGAATCCATACTGTCAGAGATGTTCCTCAACATCATCATCAAACACTTTTAGCTGTGTTAAGTATATGAATCTGATCAAAACTAACATTGAGCACTTCGTGTGGCTCTCCCCATATGAAGCAGCATTTGACAGATACCATTTTTATTAATTCTCTAAAGCCCCAATGAGAAAGTAATATTATCCCATTGTACAGATGAGGAAACCAGAGCTCAAAGAGGTTAATAACAGCCCACGTAGGCTGCCAGAGACTAAAACCAGCCTCAGGTCCTCAGCCTGACACTTAACCCATTGCACTAAATACCTATTATAGTATCGACTCATTAGTAAAAACTGGTATTAGGAGTGTAGTTCACTTTCTAAATAAAATATGTCGGGGTAATCCACGGCAAGGATTTGAAAGCATGATATTCTGTTTTAAAAACTGACCGTTTGTGGATTTGGAAGGGGAAAAAGAGAAAAGGCACCACATCTGGTTCCTCCTGTGTTTTGAAGCTGCTTTTAGAGTTAAGGTAATAAGTAATATACATATTAGTATTCTCTGCCAGCTAGAGTCTCACAGAGGAATGAAATAGTTCATAAACATTCCCAAACACCTGATTTAGGGATTGCGTAGGTCAGTAGGTATCTGTCACTCTAGAATTCAGTTTGTCTAAATGGACTTTGTTAAAAATTATACACTTATTTATATATTTTTCTTCTTTAAATAACAAATATGTCAAAGGAACCATTTATGTCACTAAAATTACAGTACACTGACATCAATTGGTATATAATAATTGTACAATTGCTTTAGTAACAGGCTGTAAATAAAATTTTAGACTTTATCTTCTGTTTTGCAAAGTGTTATTTTGTCAGTAGCGTGAAAATCTCTAACAGCTATGTGGACTCTGTTATAAGCTGACATAAACTGTATTTAAAACCGTATTTCTGCGTCCTTTTTCCAATGAAGTTCAATTATCATTTACACTGGAACAGAAACAAAGGTTTCAAAAACAGTCTTGTAATAAGGGCCAATTCGTAATTTTTCACAGATGTCTACGGTAAATCTAAAAAGGCTAGGATAATACGTAGGTGATTCTTTGCTGTAAGCTATGGAAAAATCCACCCACAGCACAGCTATTTACTTCACAACTGTTTGAAATGACCCACATCCAAAATCACTTCTAAAAGGTAAGTCTTCTTCTTTATTTCTAGAGGTGTTATGTTATTTCACCAGAAACACAAATGCCTTCTGAAATCTGATCCATGATGAAGACATGACTCTTTCTTTATCTCCAGTCACGTTTCTGGTGTGTCCAAAGAACTGGTTCTGACTTTTGTCCTAACTCGGGTGACCTTGGGCAGGAGCGCGCTGGGTCCTCCACAGCCCTGGCAGGCAGGCAGGCGGGGGGGAAGCAGGATCTGGGCGCGTGGGTTGAGGTCTGGACGCCTTGCAGGGGCATCAGGCGATACGCTGTATCCAAAAGGCTCAGTGAGCTTCAGCCCTGTGCTGGCAAATATCCAGGTGGGAGGGACGTGGGGGAGGCAGAGAGACCATTCCTCTCCGGTGGTGAGCGCATGACAGGCGCAGGACACAGCTTTAAGAGAAATCCAGATTGCCAGCAAGAGTTAGCTGGGGGTATGGTCGCCAGGAACCAGGTACGTAGCAAGAGCTGAGGGCCCAAGTCAAGCCACCAAACGTCCAAAGGCAACGTTACACGGGGGTCTGTAGTCGGTCGTGGAACCCTAGTTCTGTGCGGGAGTCAACCTCCATGACTGGGGAAGCACAGGAGTGGCCGAGTCAGAGGGAGCGCTACGCACCCCTGGCAGGTTGGACACAAGGTCTAAAAACAGCAAGATGAACTCCCAGGCCCACCCGGGGATGGCAGTGTTGTTTGTCCATGCTTAGCAACTCATTGGGTTCAACTTGTTTGTAGGTTTTGAAAATAAGAGTACCTTGGGGGTGTGTCCTTTGAAAGTCCATGTTTTAAGAAACGCACATGTGACAAAGAAAAACGACTGAATTGCTTTAATCCCTTCAATCCGGGCTATTTGTTTCCAACATCATTAGGTCATATATCTTTGAAATCAAATACATTACCAGAAGCAATTTATTTTCTTTGTTTAGACGCCGAAATTTAGGTATTCATTGATGGCTAGCGATGAAGTGATGATGCCAGGTGGGTAGCTGTCTGTAGGGGCAATAGTTACCTGCAGGTCAAATCCCTCATGCAGGGGATAGAACATAGAAATCACACAAACTTCTAGAGCCACTCTTTGAAATGTACACCATCCAAAATTTTCCAAAGAACTCATAGGTATTAAGATCATTTTTGCAAATAGCTTACCAGGTCTTTATTGACAAACAAATCTGGATAATCAATAACGTGTTAATTTTAGGTGCTTCAAAACAGAGTCCCATGGAATAGATTTTGTTCTATTTAGTGAACATAAATTATTTCTGTGCATTTACTTTATGCACTTATGTCATTTTGGATGTAAGTATACGCTTGCTACTTCTGCTATGTACCTGGCCAATTTCTGCTTGGTCACGAGTTGGCTGGAAGTCAGCTCCTCTATTTAGCCTTTCCTGATCCACTAAGAATAGTTTAAGGGCCCCTCTCTTTGTGTTCCCATAGAACTCTGTAAATATCCTTTCCTAACATTCATCATGCTATATTCTTATTCCGCTGCCTTTGTACTTGTCTGTAACTCCTTCTAGACCATAAACCCGTGAGGGCAAGGACCATTTCTTTGCTGATTCCCCAGCATTCAGCAGAGTGTATTGCACAAGGGAGACTAAATAAATACTGGTTTGGGGATGGGTAGATGGATGGACCATTGGAAACACAGGCCACACTGAAGAAAGTGCTTGTTAATTAAAACGATTCTGTCCCTTGTATTGATCATTTGTAATATTTGGTTTCCTCTCTCTCTCTCTCACACACACCCCCCTAACCTAATCCAACCTAACCTAACCAGCTTTTCTAGGGCAGAGACTGTGCCCTAATGGCACCATTGGTTATTTGAGGTCACTAATTTTAAACTATAAATGTGTACTTTCTCATTATAAAAATCACAGGATTATGAAACTGGACATAAACTTAATACATGATCTATTTTGGGCATATACTTCTGGGTCCCCAGCCACAGATGAATCTCTTAGTTTAAAAAAAAAAAAGCCTCTCTACCATGCCATGTGCATTTTAAATAATACATGACAATATTTTACATGGTGTACCAAGGACAATTCTATTCTGAGAATCTCTAACTTAAATCTCTAAAGCCGCAATTTACACCCAAATGCCCCTGTTCAAGCTTCAGTAGAAACAAGAAGCAGCTGGTCACCATTTCTCAATATGGGCCCTTCATACACTTAAAGATGATTCTCCTTAAATCTTCCCTTCAGCTCCACATGGCCATGCTAAATAATCTCCATTATTATTTTTTTAAGTTTTATCTTACCCTTTCCTCTTGGGTCTAATTTTTATTCCTTTCATCGTCTTAATGGCTCTTCTCTGAACCTCCTTTAGAGGATGCGGGTTTGGGGGTGGAGCTGAGAGCCACAACCTCTGGGTTATCAGACTCCAGATTTAGAGACTGAGGCCCAGGATGAGAAGAAGGCCCAACGAGAAGACAAAGACAAAAGAAATAGAGTGCAGTGTGCATTTCATGGGATATCTGTCTTTAAGCGTCCCGGCAAGGAGTTCACAGATGGAAACAAGGGGTTTGCTTCTGTAATGTGCCTTTACTAACCCATTCTAGAACAGTGCTAATTCTGAAAGTAGATGAATATTGTGAAAGTAGAAGAGATGAGAGGCAATGAGTAAGCTGAGAAAGCAAAGGGCCAAGCCTGAATCTTGGGGGCTTCTTACATACAGAGGCCTCCAAGAGGAAGTTCCGTCACCACGGGAGACAATTCCACGGCTAGGAAACTGGATGCAATCAGCGGTGCAGCACGACAAAGGAGCCCCAGCGGAGAGCTTTCAAGAACATAGGTAGGGAATGAGGTGGGTGATAGTTAACAAAGCCACATGTCACAGATAAATACTTTTGATCACTGAGGTGAAGTTGTTTGAACTGGCAGGAAGAAGCAATCTGTGACCTAAAGATGAACAACTTCTAACAGAGTGATGGGGTGAACGTCAGGTTTAAGAAGGGTTGAGGAGCAAGGGGATGGAGGGGAAATGGAGACATAGCTAGTTTACAAACCAGTTTTCATCTTCAAAACATTTAGATATGACTTTGACTCCCATTTATTGAATGCCTATTATGCACCCGAAACACCTTAGGTACTCTGGTATAAAATGCCATTTTTAAACCTCATGGGGCAATACTAGTTTAAAACTAGAGTAGAAAACTGTATTTCCATGGTTTAAAATACTCTGTAGGGGAAAATATACTTTTAGGCAAATTTCTACCCAGGATCAGTCTTGGTCTGTAAAAAAAAAAAAAAAAAAAGCAAGTGTGCTTAGGGTCTTGCTAGGGACAGGAAATCATACAAAGATATACATTAAGTAGTAAATGTGAAGAAATGAGTTCTCTAGAAACGGGAAGGTGGGAGAGGATAAAGTAAACAACAGGTAGAGACAGAGGCCGTCAGGTACGGAAAACTCCAGCTACAGTACATCTAGTCCTGGGGGCTTTCAGCTTCTGAATGGTAGCGCGCTTCGGGGACTGTCTCTTTCAGGAGAACTGGTACAAAGGGAATGAGGTCTTTCAAAAGATCTAGACGAATGAAAGGCAAAATAAGGGCATCTATTTAATTGATGCAAAGCAAGGTGAATCTAACTCCTGAAGCCATCCATGGCAGACAAAAGATCCCAACCACTAAGGCAGGTGTCCAGGCGAAGAGTCGGACACCAGACAGCACAGGTGTTTCAGAGTCTACTCTCCCTGGTGGCAATTTGACTCCGAAATAGAAACCACTGTGAAAATATGTGGAACTCTATGTTATTTTTGGCCAAAGGCCTCTGCAAGATCTTCCAAAAAAGGTTTGCATAATGGGATGCTTCAAATGAATTTTAAAGATTAAGGCAGAACAAGTTAGAGTATTTTAGAATTAATTTCATAATATTACTCATTAGATCAATATGTCACTGTGTCACTTTAACCACAGAGTCTGAGATAGCTTTCATCCAGATGATACTGGCATACAGAATACGTAGAAAGGCTCTCATAGTTAGGGACAAGTCTAGGCTGAACAACTGCATGCTTCCTGCTTGTATTCTAGAATGGATGCTGGGTAAATTTACCTTCAAGGAATTTCTGGCAGGATATCAGAAGGATGGTTAAAATGAGGAATTTTCTAACTGGAAAAAAGCAGTTAGATTAGGTTGTGATTAATAGCAATTTATGATTAGTGACCAAGGTCCTAAATTACAGCAAGGCACTCACTCCACAAAAAGCTTATTCTATTGCTTCGTGATTATTTCTGGCAGTTTTAATAAAAACATGTAGTGTCATAATCAGTGTCACGAAGATCCGTGGCTGTAACTCAGAGAAGCGGGCATCTTTTTGTCCACACTTTAGATGATGTGAACAGACACCAGATGATAAAATGGGCTCAGTGCAAAAGAAAAGAACCTAAAAGGAACAAAGTAGCTTTGATAATTTGTACATCGAAACGGTGAAGACACATCACAGCCCACACTTCACGGCTTTCTCCACTTGTCTACAAATTCTCTGGGAATCAGGAAATCTAGGTTCTGGACATGGCTCTTCTCATTGGCTGTGTGACCTTGCTAAGTCTTAACTTACCTGGGCCTCAATTTTTCCCTCTAAAAAATGGAAAATCTCTCAGGTCTTCTGAATCCTTTAAATGGCCATGCAAGAGTTTCTTCTAACTTCTTTAATGCCTTAGGATAACAGTTTTCAGTTACTGGATATTTAAATTCATTTCTCATTTTCCTAATGCTTTTCTTTTTTCCACCCTGGTTTCCCGCTGCCCTGATTGTTTTGTTGCCTGTCCATCCACTATCAGTATAAAGAGCAAGCTTTCGTTTGTTTATTTTGAGGAATGAGTTAAAGGTTCCACTCAGTCATTTCCAAATGTTGACTTTTTAAGACAGCTGTGATTTAGAAAACAGCTATTCTCATCTTTATTCTACTCCATATATTAACATTCCATGTGTTAAGATACCAGCCACAATCCAATGTCTATATGAGGTGAAAAGTTCTTTATTTCATAAGAACAGCACTGGTGATTCATTTTAGAAGCCAGGAGACGTAGCAAGGTATGCGTGAGGTGTATTATTATGTGTTTGTTATCATACTGTCTGTTATTGTACTGTTAGTGGCAACCACGTCTATTTATTCTACCTAGCTAAGATTTACATCCCTTGCAAGGTCTCTGTCTTCCAATGCCTCTGTATCCTATCAACAACTTCAAGTAAGGTGAACTACAGATAGGAGGCTCTTGGTAAGTATAGCTTCTCCTTGCTGAACCCCCTTGCCTTCTCACAGAGCGGCTGGTAATTATGACCCCAAAGACAGACATCTGCTCTATTTATTACCGATCCTAAATATTGTTAACATGACCCCCTCTCCATACGCCCTTAAACAAAGAAGTAGAGAGGCAATAGAATTTGCCTAAAGGTATTTATCAAAGCAAAAGAACCACTGTCAATAGAAAATTAGAACCCCTGCAGCCTTCACAAACACAAAACTGCCCCGCCCCCTCCGGTTAGTGTGAAGTTTAATTAATTATCATTGTAACTAGCAGGTAAAAAAAATCTACTTTTCCTGAGCCTAGAATTAGAACATTTATAATTTTCCACTTCTTTTTTTATTTCAAAAGGATCAAGAAGAATTGCCAAAGAGTGGAATACAGATGCATATCCCATTTTCCTCCGATTAGGAAACAATAAACCAACATCAGGCCTTTCTAATACCTGTATGACTGTGAATTTGCTGCCTTCTTAACTCTCGTGAGAGAGGAAGTAAGATCACCTTTCTCTGTGGAGACAGCAACTACTTATGCCTAAAAAGGGAATATCTGAAAATTCTAAATTCATTCTTCTTTTTCCCTATCCTATTTCAAATCAATTTCCTATTTTCTCACATTCCTCCTGGCTGGCAGCTGCTCCTTCTGGGCCTTTATCTGGCCCGAGGAGGACAGGCAGGCAAGCAGTTGCCTGTTCAGCTGATGTCAACCCTGTTCCCTTGCCGGAGACAGAATGTCTGATCTCATATTCGTAGCAGCTTCCAACTGCCCGCACCGCCCCTCCCCCGCACCGTCTTCAAAAGCATCTTAACACTTGGGTCCACAGCCTGGGGTCCCCTTTCTTTTCAACGGGAATTAAAACCTTTTTATCCTTGGAAAGAAGACTTCCTGAGAAAAGAAACAGTCATAACACGCAAGTCAAGCCACTAAAGGAAAAAAAATTCACCTTCAGTGTACACACGTAAGATGGAAGGAGTCACGTGATCAACCCTGTATTTGTCGACTGTCTGAAGCAATACAACTGAAGCGAAATAGCTTTCGGTGGTGGTCCGGCAGGGAGAATCGACCCTCCTGAACAAGACCACACCTTCCATACAACTGTGGAACCGATGAGCACGCCCTGCAAAGGGCATTAAAAGACTCTCCCTCACCCCCCAGGACGGCTACTTAAGCGAAAATGGCATCAAGGCTTCTCGATGTGTTTGACTTTGCATCAGACCCTTCTTGGTACACGTCCAGAATTATATTTTTATGGACTTCAAAGACGCCAGCGAAAGAACAACTCGTGTCCTAGCAATTCCCAGGGAAATGCCCCACATCTTTTCTGTATCCATTGTTTCATTGAGCCCTGCTGAAGTGATGAGCTTATACCGTAAGTTCAGCCGCTGTGGCCGCCCTTCACCCCCCTCCACCCCCGTCCCGTAGCGGTCCAGCCCAGCAAAGATGAAGGACTGTCACTCTTGGTGAGGATGACTAAGTTCTCTCACCTGAGTTTCTTTCCAAATGGATTTCTAAGTCCTTTTTTTTCTTTTCTCTTGTAGCGCATAGCCAAAGAAATATATCACCTGGTCTAACCTCTGGGATAGCATTTTAGAAGTTCAAGGAAAACGGGGAAAAAGCAAGTTTAAAAATATACTGATATACTATTCTTCTATTTTTAATTCTATGAATTATGATCATAAAGTTCTAAATACCTTACAAGATACACATTTCCCAAAACCAGAGCCTCTTCTGACTTTTCTCTCTTTTTCCTCCAAGTTGCCACTATCCGAGCAGTCATCTCCTGTCCCTGGCCTTACCATGTTCCGTTAGAAGTAGTGGGAGCACCTCTATTTCCACAAGTACCTCTTGCATCCATGTTTTTTCTTTAAATTTCCTTTTTACTTCCTACCCAACTTCTCAATCTCATTACATCTACAACACTCATTACATCAGTAGCCTGCTGCATGGGCTCTGCATCCCTACTCCAATCCACATTCCAGTCAGATCTTCCTAATGACTCAGAGTACGTCCCCTACGTACGAACCTTCCTGTTGCGAACTTTCAAAGACGCGGATGTGCATCTGGTTCCAGCCCCTGCACCATCAGCGTCAGGCGTGAGCGGCACTGCAGCTCGCCCTCTGTCCCCTATGGCTGACCACCCCTCAGCTCTACCGTCTCCCGCCTCCTCTCCCTCCTCCAGGCAGTGACTCTTCTCGCCTGTTCCCTGGATGCCAGCCCCTCTGTGCCAGCCGTTGGACTGGACCGCCGCGCTTTCCACGGCGCTGTCCTGTAAGAGGAAACGTGTTCTTCAGCTTGCGTTTGTTTTTTATGTATTATTTGTGTGAAAAGTATTATAAACTATTACAGGACGGTACTATGTAGCCGACTGTGTAAGCTGGGTACCTAGGCTAACTCTGTTGGACTTACGAACAAACTGGAGTTACGAACGCGCTCTCGGAACGGAGCTCGTTTGTATCTCACGAACAAACTGGAGTTACGAACGCGCTCTCGGAACGGAGCTCGTTTGTATCTCACGAACAAACTGGAGTTACGAACGCGCTCTCGGAACGGAGCTCGTTTGTATCTCACGAACAAACTGGAGTTACGAACGCGCTCTCGGAACGGAGCTCGTTTGTATCTCACGAACAAACTGGAGTTACGAACGCGCTCTCGGAACGGAGCTCGTTTCTATCTCACGAACAAACTGGAGTTACGAACGCGCTCTCGGAACGGAGCTCGTTTGTATCTCACGAACAAACTGGAGTTACGAACGCGCTCTCGGAACGGAGCTCGTTTGTATCTCACGAACAAACTGGAGTTACGAACGCGCTCTCGGAACGGAGCTCGTTTGTATCTCACGAACAAACTGGAGTTACGAACGCGCTCTCGGAACGGAGCTCGTTTGTATCTCACGAACAAACTGGAGTTACGAACGCGCTCTCGGAACGGAGCTCGTTTGTCCGTAGGGGACTCACTCGGAACGGAGCTCGTTTGTCCGTAGGGGACTCACTCGGAACGGAGCTCGTTTGTCCGTAGGGGACTCACTCGGAACGGAGCTCGTTTGTCCGTAGGGGACTCACTCGGAACGGAGCTCGTTTGTCCGTAGGGGACTCACTCGGAACGGAGCTCGTTTGTCCGTAGGGGACTCACTGTATTCACAAATGCCCCTTCTGTGCTCAAAGCCTCACTGGCACCCTACCGACTACAGCATAAACCCCATCGTCAACCTGTTATGTAGGAGGGGACCATTCTAGTCTTATGTTGCACCTGACAATAGGATTTTTCTCAAACATACCTCTCCCCTTTTTCTGCTACTTTGTGTGTCACATTGCTCCCTCTGCCTACATGCCCTTCTTCTCCCCCCTCTTCCTCTACTCTTCCCCCCCCTCTCTCTCTCTCCCTCTCTCTCTCTCTCTCTCCCCCTTTTTCTTTCTCTCTGACTTCCACGATCACTGTCACCTCTCAAGGCTAATTCACCAATTATGTTATTCCCTAATTCCAATTGCCTGCCAGGCTCATAGCCAATCACTTAATGGCTTTGACAGGATGTCTACAGGAATCTTAAATGCAACACGTTCAAAGCTAAAACAATCATCTTTGGGAATCCCCTGGTGGTCCAGTGGTTAGGACTCCACGCTTTCACTGCCCAGGCCCGGGTTCAATCCCTGGTCGGGGAACTAAGATCCACAAGCCCCCGGCGTGGCCACAAAATAAAAAATAAAATGAAAATAAAGACCTCATGACAGTTGAATGGAAACGCTGGCTTTCAGCAGTGCTCCTTTCAAAAGTAAAATAACATAAAATAAATCATCGTCCACAAATTTCTGTCTCTTCCTGGGTTCCCTGTGTTAGTGAGCAAAACCTCTGTGTCCATCCAAAGGCTCCAGAAGGAAACCTGGAAGCCATTCTTTTTTCTTCTTATCAGCACTGTCTTCCCCATTCCCCACATCGAGTCAACCCATAGGCCCTCCACCATTTTCACAATTTTCATCACTATGGTCTCTACCTTTGTTGCTGCAATCAGCATTTTTCACTTACATGCAATATCATACCTTCCTCTATTCTTGCCTTCCTCAAACATTCTTCCCACTATGTTCAGAAAAACCTTTCAAAAAGATGCAAATAATCATATCAATTTCCTGGCTGAAAAAATCTGAACGGCTCCCACTGCCACTATGAAAACATCCAAACTCCTAGGTAGGATTGATAAGGTCCTCTGTGACCTAGTCTCTCCTTGCACTTTTTACCACAGCTACACTTTCTGACACTTTGCAAAGGCTATTCTTCCTCTTTGGTCTAGGACCCTCCTTTGGCTAAGTCCTGTTTGTCTTTCAGTCGTAGCTTAGATGTCTCCTCTTCCTTTGGTCTAGGATCCTCCTCTGGCTAAGTCCTATTTGTCTTTCAGTCGTAGGTTAGATGTCTCCTCTTCCTTACCTGAAAGCTTTCCTGTGCCCTGGATGCCAGTTGATTATTGCATATTTACTATCTTAAGAAAACCATAACAATCACAGTACCTATTACATTGTATGTATTGCCTTAAAATACTTCATGATATTAATGACTGGCTTAATATCATTGAATGAAAGAATGAACACATATCACATTTAACCTGACTACAGCCCGACATACTTTCACATGTTAGAGAAAATTATTACAAAAAAGATATCAAAATGTGTGCACATCTTTTCCAATTGTCTTATGACATCATTCCCAATGCTTGCTGTGGCTTCCCCGTGGGCAGTTCTAATGCAACAGGTCCAAAGACAAATCTATTACATGTCATCCTCACTGCAAAGCCATCCCTGCCTCTTGCCCTTCTTAGTTCAGTTCCTATAGCTCTTCACCTAGTTGACTAAGGTAGAACTTCAATTGTCTTTCCTTCAGCTCCAACATAAAACCACCCATCACCATGTCCTGTCGCTTCTACTCTTCAAGAAGGTCATGAATCTCTCCCCTCCCTTTCCATTCATGAACCACTGTCCAGCTCGACAGCCTCATCATCTTGTGCCTGGATTTTTGTAAGAGCATCCTAAATATTCTCTCCCTCCTCTTTCCGTCACCTTATCAGGACCTCCTTTCCAAAGCTACCAAACTTACGTTTTAAAAACACAAACCTGCTGATGTCTTAAATTTAACCTCCTTAGCAGGACACCTTAGTACTTTTACATCAAGCCCTGGCCTTTCTTTTTAATCTTCATCTGCTGCCCTTCCTCAACATACCAAACAATTTTTATAAAATAAGCTACCTACTACTCCTCACACACTTTACCTTTCTGCAAAAAAAGAGTGGCCTAACAGCATTCTTCTACACATTAACTAGCAAATTCAAATAAATCAAATGTTTCCTCTACCTGCTACCTTTTGTTGCCCTCTAGACCAAAAAACCCAGCTGTATCATACACCTCCGTGAGAGCAGTGCATTGAGCATGATGAAAAGTGAAGACTACGCGCTTAGGAGTCAGACAGACCTGAGTTCAAACTCTGCCTCTTCCACTCACTAGATGTGTGATTTGGGGGAAATCGCTGACACTTTTGAGCCTCATGTATGTATGTAAAATAGGAGTAATATAATACCTATGTCATTGGATTGTTGTGAAAATTAAATGAGATAATTTATGAAACATACTTATTATAGTACTTAAATATAGTAGACACTCAAAAGCCGGGTTCACACTTCATTCTGCATTCAATCGCTGACAGTATTAGCTATGTGTAGGCACTGAATAAAACTGGTTTACCTGAACTAAATTTGTGGCAGATTTTGAATTACCAGTTAATTACCAACTGTAGCTGTTAGATAATCATTTGATTCCACAGTAATAAGATTTAGAAATTTGCCAAACACCAAAACCAATCATTTGAAGTTGATCTGAATTGGTAAGGCAAAATAGTTTTACTCCTTGATACTAACAGAAATATTAATTCAATCAATCACTGTAGACAATAAATTATTTAAAAAACTGATATTGGATCTAAAGAATTTAAAATATAGGTGTGATATAAGTAAAAACAAGTATTTAAGCATTTCTATTTTTATCATACTCATTTATATCACATATAGAAGAAATTGCTTATGTGATTTATATATGTGCATGGAAATAAATTTCATCATCAAATGTGGTACAATTAAGCATTGATTTAAAAGTTAAAATTAAACATTTTTGAAGGACACAAATAAAAACTAGAGTCAGTTTTTAATGTCCAACAGCAAATAATGCTTAATAGCCCTATGACATTATGGAATTGGAGAAGAATTTAGAAACAGAGGCAGCATCGTTATTTCTGACACACATTGGTTGTATGTTAACTGGCAAAAATTCTCTGAGTCTGGAAGATGCAAAGATTATCCTACTGTTTGTGGAATATCAACAGTCATAAAATCCCCAAATACATTTCACCAGAAAAAAAAAAAATGGAGTCGGTTAGAGTCTTTGGAAAGAAGTTGTCTCAGGCTCTGTTGGGTCAAAAGATAGAATATATTTCCTAGCACTGGGAAATATTTGACTTTGCTCCCTGTGTGTCAGACATATTGGTGCCTAGACCAAACAGTCGTCTTCCATTGTGCTTACTGGATCAGGGAAGCACTTATATCAGTCCAGTGCCCTTAATAAGAATTAGTTCCCATCAGAGACAGGAAAAGTTACAATACAAATTATTCCCCTTATTATTTTCTTTGATATTATTTACTTCCTCTTCGAGAAATTAAAATATTCTGCTCAGAAAATTTAGCAAAGTAAAATATTTTTTAAATGCATCATATATTTTTAAAAATATCTTTATTATTTTAATGCATGCATTTATGATAAAATATACGAGCCGCACAAGTCACACAAAGCCTTCCAAAGACCGCTTTGTGGGTCCCTGCTGGGCTTCATGGCATCACTCCTGTAACTCTGTCTCCAAGGGGCGGAGGAAATTAAAAGCTGATCCAAAGAAAACTAACTACTCGCAGGGCCAACATCCCGTAAATGGTCTGTCGTGATTGCTCTGGTTGTGCTCTATATGGGATGGAGACTAGACCCCACTGATCAGATCCTGTTTTGGGGAAGCTGGATCTGGAGATAAAATGGGAGAACATCAGTCATGATGGAGACAATGGTGGAGAGCGGAAGCAGAGAACATGTGGCCTAACCAGGTAACTATAACTAGGTAGCTAGGGGCATCTCTTAACGCTGCCTGCACTCCCCTAAAACCTGGCTCAACCGTTGCTCATGTGTCATGATTGGCATTTGTTTCTTCCAGGCCTATGGAAATGGGTTCCTGTTTTTCTCTTTCTTTGCCAAGTGTCTTGATCATAATTCCTTATCACCTAGGTAACCTGGGTATCTCTAAGTCCTTACATTCCAAAGGCACCGAATGCAGTATCCATCCCCATTCTGAATACAAGCTGGTTCTCTCCATAACTTTGGTTAGTGAATATTTACTCACAAAAACTGAGCTTATAAGAAATGTCTTTTTAAAAACGTGTTGAAGGGCTTCCCTGGTGGCGCAGTGGTTGAGAGTCCGCCTGCCGATGCAGGGGACGCGGGTTCGTGCCCCGGTCCGGGAAGATCCCACGTGCCGCGGAGCGGCTGGGCCCGTGAGCCATGGCCGCTCAGCCTGCGCGTCCGGAGCCTGTGCTCCGCAGCGGGAGAGGCCACGGCAGTGAGAGGCCCGCGTACCGCAAAAAAAAAAAAAAAAAAGTGTTGTATTTATAGCAAATACATTAGCATGTTTCTTTTTTATTGCCAAAATGTTTTGAATAATCATCTGTCAATCACATTTTCCTTTTGTGGGAACAGAAAGGTCAGCAAGTTGGCAAAAAAAAAAAAAATGACAGCTCTGGATAGGGTTTTGGTAGGTGGGGATAAAGTCACTGCTCATGCACGCAGCTGCGCGTAATGAATGCAGCATGTTTGAGGCCTGTTCTTGGATCGGTTCCCCTACATTTTAAACCCAACTTTTCTTGGCAAGATTTCTGGGGCCATACTGTGTATGTGTCTGAATTCCTTCAGCCAAAACCTCTTAATATGAAAATTCAGCAGTACTGCAGTCTGTGTAGATGTCATGACTCAAAATCCAGTCTGTTTTATGTACCCTATGGCCCCGGACTGACCTTTGTATTACTATAGGCTTATTTTTAGCACAAAGTGATATTTATCTATGTCATTTTCTATATCCATACATAAAGATGTGCACATATATTATCCTGCAGACTTATAGTTTACAAGGAATATATGTGGAAGGAAAGCATTTTTAAGTGAATTAACAGAAAATACATATAACCCAAACCACAGCCTGGCTTTTACCTTAATGAGTAACAATTCTGTTGCTGAAAAGGGAGTCAAGAAGTTCCACCCAGGGGAGTCCGGCTTCCTCTCTCTCCCAAAGGAGAAGCTCCTCTCGACATATGACTACCCCTCCCCAAAGCAAACAGAAACTCCCTTTTGCTTGCGTAAGGGTTTTCTTCTATATTCTGGAATTAAAGCTGTATTTAAAAAATAAATTTTCAGAAAGACTGCGAATGTGACCTTCATCATGAATATATTTGAAGGTCCAAATGTCAAAACAAAACAAAAATAATAACACGGACTCTGTTTAATGTGTATAAGTGAAAAGTTGACTATTCCCCAAGCGGAAAAAACCCACAATAATGTTTTGAAAAACTTACGAATCTGAAAAGTCTTATTGTCTGGGTCTCCAGAAGTCATTCAGCACATAAAGAATTTGAATATCACACTGAATATCACATTAACACAAAAAGGTTTTGAAAATAAGCTAGAAATCATGAACAGATGCCTCAGCATGAAAGAAACTTAGAAACACAAATATGCAAAACTGAATGGCAAATATTTTGGAAACATGTTTGGAAATTCGATATTTTTCAACAGATAATGAATATGGAGGTATTTTATTTTCTATCCAAAAGATTGGGAATTATTCTATAAATTCAATAATTAATCTTATTATTTGAAATTATACTTGTCAAAAGTATTAAGTCTAGGTTCAGAATCACATAAAGTTTAAAAAGACTTGTCAGATCAAGTAATCGGATAATAACAGGTTTTCATACCATATTAAGGAAAATGATCTGGGCCCTAAAGATATTAAGACATTGAAATAAGGGCTAAATATTCTGAAACGCAATTAGTTTACCACAAAGTACAGTAATGACTAAATTAATCCCTATTTGGTTTTAACTTCTGGTAAAAGTATGGCTCTAATTGTCCAGAGTCATGTGACAACACAATCAAAATGATTAGAAAAGCATCCACTCGTGTTTTTCTTCATACTTCTGCAAAGGGATTTGCCTAAGTGTAAATGATGGAACGGCAGTCCTCCGTCATTACCTTTGGTAGCTGTATTAACTATCTTCAGGTCGTTTCTTTGAGTTTATAATTTTGCTAGGGCAGTGTATCTGCTTTTCATTGGTTTTTCAAAGTCAAAGATTCAATACTAGATAAAATACTACATTCTCAGTGGTTCTCCAGTATTGGAGTGTGGAAGGAGCTAAGCTACCCATGCAACCAATTACTTTCTCGAGTAAATCCATTAATTGTCAGAATACTGTAGAGTACTGCAAAATATCCATGAGAACCGAACTTGTGGTCTGTGTGTAAATATTGGCACTGCTTAGAGTCAAAAGAGACATTTACTCCCAAACCAAATTACATTTGTAACATTTTGGAAAGAAATGTATAGTAAACCATTGTAAAATCCTAATATGTTCAATTTCCACTTTGAGTGTTTTTGATTCAACTTTTTGTGGCCAGTTCAGTTGAGTTCATTCAGCAGAAGAAAGCAATAGATTTTGCTAGAAAGAATGGAAGCACAAGGTTTCAGAAATTAACCAGGGATCAATCTGTTCTTGACTAACCATCCTTGTGGGCACTTTGAAACATCTGTGTTTCATCAGAAACTACAGAAAATGCAGTGCATACCACAATGGAAAAATTTCCTCCAAACTCTCTCCCTTTTTAATGGAATGTTTTACCGAGATTTGTTTTATATGTTTGACAGAAAATAAATTACTAAGATATAGGAGATTATCTGAAGATTTGTGATCCTTACAGAGTAGGTTAGTATGAGTTAGACAAGATCAGCATTTAGGATATGTAAGAAATACAAATGTTTCCAGTAGTTGTCTTAGGCAAGCGGAATAATTGGGGTTGTTTGACTTTTTTTTAAGAAATAAAAAGATAAAAACAATAAACATCTTCCTTGATCACTCGAGAGACTGTAACTCAGTTCAACATAATCGCCTGAATTATGGAAAATGTTATTTTCTGAAGCCATTATTTAAAAGCACAAAAGCTAGTGTGAAGTGACAAATAAAGAGCTGATGAGTTGAATGTGTGGTGTGCTTATTTCCCTGGATGATTTTCTTCATTAATAAAAGTAAAATTATGTAAGAAGTGGATATGCTCAAAAAATCTAAAAATAAGGATCAATGTGCAAGCACTAAATTTTGATATGACATCTCAGAAATCTGTCTTATCTATGTTATGCCATATCAAAAAGTAGTCAGTGTTTACATAACATATTTTTTTAATACATCAGAGCTTGATTTACTGTTCTGTTGATTGTTTCAACTTAAGAAAATGATGGATAAAATGTTAATAATACAGATTAAAGTGAAAACTATATTGTACCAGTGGCCGTTACTCTGTGACTAGCATAAAAAATTTGAGTAAATATACTTCCAGTATTTTGATTTATTAAAAAAATTTTTTTATCTTATATTGGAGTATAGTTGGTTAACAATGTTGTGTTAGTTTCAGGTGTGCAGCAAAGTGATTCAGTTATACATATACATGTATCTATGCTTTCATTTAGGGCATAGCTGCTGAGGTTAAATACAATTTTAGGAGATAATGTCAGCAAAAATTTAATTAGCTCACAAAAACGGCACTTTTCTCTATGTTGTTACGCTTCCCCCTTTAAAATTCCTCTTAACCTCGATTGCTTTTAAAAAGGCAAGTCTGTGGATAGAGGAAGGAGGACATTGGTACCCTATCTTGCCCCTAGCAAACACACTCACTTCTCTATGAAATTAACTTAAAAACAGGTCGATTTAGCTTATAAAAGGCAGATTATATGAATTTTGTACATTCGTTATTTCTTTTAAGGGTGATGACGTGGCAAAATCCTCAGACTGAACCCGTGTTTTGAACATTCTTACATTCAAAATTTTTTTTTTTTTTTTTTTGGTACGCGGGCCTCTCACTGTTGTGGCCTCTCCCGTTGCGGAGCACAGGCTCCGGACGCGCAGGCCCAGCGGCCATGGCTCACGGGCCCAGCCGCTCCGCGGCATGTGGGATCTTCCCGGACCGGGGCACGAACCCGTGTCCCCTGCATCGGCAGGCGGACTCCCAACCACTGCGCTACCAGGGAAGCCCCATTCAAAATTTTTGGTCATGTACATTTAAAAAAATGCACACCTAAATCATAGACAAGAGCAATTAAACAGTCAAAATGAAAAAAAAAGTGTAAAAAAATAAAAATCAACAGGGAAGGGACTTCCCTGGTGGCGCAGTGGTTAAGAATCTGCCTGCCAGTGCAGGGGATCTGGGTTCGAGTCCTGGTCCAGGAAGATCCCACATGCCGCGGAGCAACGAAGCCCATGCGCCACAACTACTGAGCCTGTGCTCTAGAGCCCACGAGCCACAACTACTGAGCCTGCGCTCTAGAGCCCGTGAGCCACAACTACTGAGCCCGCGAGCCACAACTACTGAAGCCTGTGCGCTCTAGAGCCCGTGCTCCGCAACGAGAAGCCACCACAATGAGAAGCCCACGCACAGCAATGAAGAGTAGCCCTCGCTTGCCGCAACTAGAGAAAGCCCGCACGCAGCAACAAAGAACCAACGCAGCCAAACATAAATAAATAAATAAATAAATAAATTTATAAAAAAATCAACAGGGAAAACAATTTCCTACAATGTTTGCTTTCTAAGGGGTAAATACTAGAAAATGGGACTTTAACTGAAAGCCTTAAAGATGAGAAGATGAAAATGCAAATTGCCATTGAAGATTTACCGCGATACTTTTACACACAAATTTATAAGAAACATTCCGTTTATATTTTTGCTTTTTCACTTTTTTCAAAAAGAGCTTCTAGTTAAATTGCCACTATTAATGTTTTTAAAAATTTTAGTTAATTTTTCTATTTAACTGTAGAATATTACCAATTGCAACCATAAAAAGTAGGAAAAGTTGGACCAGTCAATGATGTGAAATACAACTGAATGACTATTCTCGGCTTATTTACTGACAGGGTTTCTTCTTCATGTATTTTATTTTAACACTCACATACTTTTACAAGTGAAAAATGCTTTTTCAAAAATATGTTTGTGAAAAAAAAATGTTTGTGGGTCACTGATAATCCTGCCTTAACTTTTCCTTGAGTAATAGAACATAGTAAGATAAAGTAACAGAACGGTTAAGTACATTTTTCTTCATTAATTATTTCATCAATATAATCTGGGAAAAGAATGACTAAAGCTAATGTAAGGTATAGGTTTAATAGTCACTGGATTTAAGTGAAAGTCAAGAAACATCTAAATATATTTCCTCATGCCTTATAAGTAGCTCATTAGAATATATTAAAACTATTTTAAATCTTAAAATATGGCTTATTAGCAACTGTCGAAAAGATTCACTCAAAGTTAAATATCTTACGGTTGATAATAAACAGGTGTTACGGTTGATAATAAACAGGTGTTTCTTGTTTCTTGTTTTAAACATAAATTGGTCTTCTTGGAATTGCGGTATTAACATACGAAGCTTTACATACATTTTAGAAAACAAGAGTATTTTGTAGTGGTATTGTTCCCTTGTGCACTGCTGATTTCTAACTTTCAGTTTATTTCACTGAACTTCGTTGACTCCATTTTTAGAGCCTATGGAGTGAGCACAAGTTTTTAGAACACTACATCCTTCAGGTAGGACATCGCCAAACAGTCTGAAAGAATAATGCAGCCATGTTGATCACAGCTGTGAAAACTTTTATATTATGGATTTCATATTTGGGACTAAACTTTAACTTCTCCAAATATAAGATGATCTGGAAGAAAGGGTTTTAAAGATGTGAGGGAATAACTAATGTTTTCTTTACTACCCTTTCCCCACCTCTTCTTCCCAAAGTCTTGTAGCAAAAATGTTTCATACAACCTAAGCAGAAGTCTGAAAATAAAATGACAATAAAGAAAACATTTTAAATTCATACACACACACACACACACACACACACACACATGAACAAAGGGAACAGGAAATGCAATGAGAGCAGATAAGAGATGTTGACAAATTTTGGAAGATGGAAAACAAATGAAATGGTGACAATGGATGAAGCAGAGGGAAGCAGGTTAAAGCCCCAGGGCCAGCAGAAAGCAAAACCCACCAGGGGCAACCTGATTCCTTCCCTAAAACCTCCGAACGACACAGGAAACAGAGATGTCTGGTGTGTGGAAAATTAATTTTTAAAGTAATCTCATTCACTACACCTTCAAAACTATCTACCACTTGCTTTGTAAATGTAATGAAGGAGAGTTCAGAAATGGAGTCAAATTGTTGAGACAGTGTCATTTCGAAGTTGGGGACAAGGACTATGGAGCGAAACTGACTGCGATTTACTAGCTCTGTGACCCCCCACCTCATACTTTCTGTGCCTCAGTTGCATCATCTGTAAAATGGGGGCTCCAATAACACCCACTTCATAGAGTTGCTATAGTATTAAGTCAGTTAATATATATATGGCTTGCTTAATATACACGTGGCAATTGTGAGTGATTATTTTTTTAATAAACAATTGTACTACGAGTGGCAAAATTAAAAAACTGTTTTTTGTTCATATACATTTAGCACATTCTTTCCTAAGAAGGTTGATCCCAATACACAGTGAAACTGAATGGCAAGTCGATTCCAAGATTCTAATTTCAAATTCTTCCTCCAGAAGGGATGATTTCCAGGTCTCCACCAAATCCGGAGAGAATTCTTAAATTGGTTTCTTGGGACCTTTCCTGCTCAGTGATGCCCTAATTTACACTTCATAATTTGCAGCCTGCACGTGAGGCATTGTTGAACAGTCTGAACTGAAAAGAAATTCTTATCATAATTAATTTTTAAGGCAGCAGGGACTTGGTTATAAGGTTACCCGAAGCCAACAACAGAAGCAGAGATGTCAATGTGACAACAGGTCAAAATAACGCAGTGACGCCCTCCATGCCACCACCGAATTAATCTGTTTGGTTTCAAAACATGCAACTTCATTTCATGATGCCATTTTCAAAGGACTGCAGCCCACGGCTTGCTTGGCTTTAGCAGCTTCTAATGCTATAGCTTACACTCTTTTAAAAGGAATTTTAAAAAAAGTATAGCTACCCATTGATAAATAGTCATCTTTATTGCATTAAAAAATTTTTGCATGGCTTCAGAAGTGTTTTATGACAGAGGGACGCATTTGCATTACAAATAGTTTTTACACAGACAAAAAAGAAGACTGAGCTTGGAGATGAGAGATCTTTTACCAAGGAACATTTAAGAAGTTATCTTAAGACAGTTTCTTCCTAACCGCAGTGGGATTCATTTCCCAGGGCAATTGCCTAACAGAATTGCAAAGCTGGCATTTAAATTTGACCTTCAACCGATGGTAATCCAGAATGATGAGCTTCAGCAGGAACCTGGGAATTCTGACGGGCCATTACGGCCCCTAAGGTCATGGCTGGGAGGACGTTGGCTGGCTGATTTAGACCCACATACAATATCCCCTGCTGATTAGAAACAGCTTTGAGTGTTTCTTCTTTTCATAGCTCATTTCATTTTATTTTCTTTTGTTTTAAAAGAATCCTAATAAGCATAAAAATAGCACAGATCCATATGAATGCGAGAGCAGAAATCTGAGTTTCCTTTGATTCTCACATTTGCTTTCTTGCTTGTCCTTATTGCCCTGAATCTGAAGATAGTTATGGCCAGAGGCTAAGCATTTACTAACATAAGTTCTCTCTTCTGGTTTCTTCTGGAAATGCTCAAGAGAGTATCCAGCAACAAACGGGAATTAAGACGATACACCTCTTATTTATTTTATCTTTCAAAGTCATATATAAAGCAGGTAATAAGGGGAGAAGCTCTGATCTAGAAGGATGGGTATATTGTGCCAGGGCTTAAGTTTATTCCTGGCTTGGCCACTGGCTTAGGTAAGTGACACTTCCCTGTCACTTACTTCGGGGATGATATCTTTTCTATCGCCTTTTTCTCAGTGTGATTGGCAGTGAGAGGACCATGAGATAACGAAGGATGATGATGATGGACGTGAAGATGATGATGAGTAAGGATGATGGAGATACGTATAAGGGCTCACAGGAATTTGGATTTCAGCTTGGCTAACCTGGAAAGTTTATTACTTCATTTTATTGGAGTATAGTTGATTTATAATGTTATGTTCGTTTCTGTGACACAAATGAACTTATCTATGAAACAGAAACAGACTAACAGGGAAAGTTTTATTCTAAAATGTCACTTCTCGGGTGACATCACATGCATTTCAGAGTTACCTTCGCCAAGCTGCTCTGCAAGCTGTCCAGTGATGAAACATCTCCAGTCCCTGGAAGAACTAGATTTTCTTCTATGGCACTCAACATTTTCCCTGCACTTGTATCAATTCCTAGTCATCCGGATAACATATAGGCTTCCAAAATGGAGAAGTGGGTAGGACATGTGAAAACTCATGTCTCCACCTCGAGATGTATCTTCTAAGTGGTCAAATAAAAACCAGAATTCCAAACTGTTGATTTATTATTGGTTTGCTATTATGGCTCCAACCCAGACTATCTCTATACAGCCATTACTTTGGACATACCTAGAGTTTGGTATATATCCATTTATCAATCCTAATATGAATGTTCATGATACATAATCACATCCACAAGGTGTTCCCTCCAAAGCAGCCGTGAAGTTTTCCTTTAATTCCTATGAGCAATTGTACCTACGCTCCACTTTTGAATTTTATAAAGGCTCTAGAAATTTCCAGACAAAACTCATCATTTCATAGAAGAATCCCAGAGGCCGTACCTCTCAAATTATCGGCCATATGTGGCAAAAATAAATCTTCACCAGGGTGGTACAGTACACGTGTGTGTGTGTGTGTGTGTGTGTGTGTGTGTGTGTGTGTGTGTGTGTTTGAGAGAGAGACAGAAAGAGAGAGATGCATGAATGGATTATTCTCTATGGGTGACTGGGGTCGATTACATAGTAATTCAAGTGACAATGCCTGAACCAAGTCAACTGCGGTCCAGTATTAATTCATTTCATAGCTACAAATAGATTAATTTAAAGCAAGATTTCATCCATCTTAGAACTGCAGAATACCTGCCTCTCAAAACACAAAATTTATGTTTGTGAGAGTTAGAAATTCATTCAAAATATAAGGTTGCATGGCAAATTGGACAACATTATAACAATCAGACACATTTGCTCAAATCTCACTTCTACCACTTACTGGATACAAATGGACACATTTCTTAACCTTTCTTAACCTCGGTTTTCTCATCTGAAAAATGGGGATAATAACAGGATTTGCTTCACAGGGTTTATATAAAAAGTTAAATAAGATCATGAGTAACATACATTTAGCGTACAGCCAGCACAATTTGCTCAGGAATTATTTGTTTGCTATGGTGGTTAATAACAAGAATCTTCAAATAAATAAACAAGTAAATAATAAACAAGCGAACAAATAAATAATTTCATACATAGAAGATCTTGGTAACTCAGAATTGCCAGCATTGACTTGAAGACCAATTTTCCAAAACTAGTTTTAAAAATCATCTTCTGTATATAATCTCCTTGTGACTTTCATGCATAATCTTAAAGACAGAATGTGAGGCAGATGTGAGGGACAGCCCATATCACTCTTGGGACTTGTCTTAGATTTCCTCCTTTCAATTCTTACATCCTCGGTTCCTGTCTCCACCCTGGGTCCCCAATACTGGAGCCAGGTTATAGAACCCTATCACAACCCCCAGCAACCGTTCAGGTAGCTAACTTCTGTGTCTGTGAAAATTTCACAGACACAAATTTCAGAATCAGTAAAGAACAAATAAGTAAAGAACATTATGAATTCTATAGTTACACAGATGATGCTTATTGGAGAACCCTTTGTATGTGTTTTCTGTCTCCTTGACTTGTTATCCTGACTTGTTATTTGAAAATAAAAGTGAAGCTGTACCTAAAAGAACCGCCTAGCTTTCTCCAGCAGCTTCACTGTCTACAGCAATCCCACCATGCTATACCTTTGGATTGCAATATTTTCTTACTTTTTTGGCCTGATTTTTTGTTTTCTTGTTCACCAATATTTTCAAAAACATTTGTTCCCAAGGCAAACCTTAGAGCATGTTTTCGTTTTCATGTTAGCACCTGCACAGATAATAATATCATGATTCTTTTTTATTATAATGTAAGGCCAAATTAGAGATTTTTTTTCAAAATTAGGAATATTAAAAAAACATATGCACACAAATCTTTAGGCATAAATTCAAAGTTTGAAATGTAAATCTTCATTTTTGAGAGATGTGCAGATATCAAACATTTAAAACATGAAAAATGTCCTCAATCATCTACATTTCCAAAGAGCTATGTTAAAAGCATAAAGAAAACATGAAAATGATTGGCTCTTCCTGGCTTGTTTCTTTTTGTTTTTGGCTCTGTCCTAAGAGCATGGATTTGTAACTCTTCACTAAACTTACATGAAAATATAACTATCATTTAGAAAAATATAATCTCTCTTCTCTCCTGATACCTGTTTTTGTCTTTGCTTCTTGATCCTTGAGGATGCCAATGTAACGATTTTTTTTTTCTCAAAGGGATTTTTAGGCTTTTATTGGATAATAAGTCATTTCTGGCATTGATTATTTTTAGCTATAAAAGACTACATTTCATGAATACTTTTTCTCTCATTGTCCTACACATGGATGTTAGCGACCTATAAAACATGAAAGCAAGCAAAATGTAAAAAAAAATTATGCAAGATAGGGATATACCATTCAGAATAGTAAAAGGGTTGGATACTTTTTGCATTGGTGATAATAATTTTTATATTTGATTATTGAGAAACTGATAAACATTAAAATCTTATGAAGTATATATCAATGAGAAAAAAAATTGAAGATTTATTCCCTAATTATGGTTTTCCATTCTGCATACTAGATTGGAAATGGAAATTCACTACCTTAGAATTAAGCATTTTGTCATTCATATTTATTCACAACATGGTAAGTGACAAAATTATGATGAAAACACAGTATGGACGCAGACAGTAACGTAGATAATTTATTACTGTAAGATTTTTAAAGACCCTGTATTGCAGGCTTAGGTGTTTCTTGGTCGGTAAGATAATTTCCATGTTATTAATAGGGAGGACCACTTATTAGAGTATGGTTTGCATAACTATATAGACAGATTTATTATCTTACAACAAAGTCTATCTAGAAATAATATTGTGACAGTTACTTTGGGAAACCAGTTGGGATCCTAGAAAAAGTACTGACTTGGGTCACATGCATACGACCTGATTTAACTCATGAGTTATTAACCTCAACTGAACTCAGGAATAAAATCTCATAAATACCTTGAAAAAATGTAGTGTATCAGAAGAAATGTTAAACTGAAATAAAAACAATCATGAGACAGCCAGATCATGAAAAATTGCTTGATTCAAAGAACTTTTAAAGGTTAGAGCTCTATTAAAGTTTTAAAAAACCGAAAGCAATATGAGAGGGAAAATACAAGGAAGGCAAAAGATTAATATGCTCTCTGCCTACTTTTTGTTTTATGATGCTCATTTTTTTCTAAGAGGTTACCATTTTTGCAGCTGGTCAGAAATATCACATTCCTTGATGTCTCAAAAGGTTTTATATGACTAAGCTTAACCATACTTCAACTTAAATAACATATTAAGCAGCTGTTGAAAATAAAAACACATTATGGATATTTGAACAGACACCAATGAGAGGAAAACAACTTCCTCTGGGGTGTGAATTAAGACTACCCATTCCCTATAATATTGAAATTTTCACAAATATTATAGCAACTAACAGTAGGGATTCTAAAATATAGGCTCCAGGTGCTTTTCCTTGAGACAATTTCTTGGTACTTTTACAAGTATGGTTAGAAGTTTTATTTTTAATTAATTAAACATATGGTATGTTGGGGAGGTGAGGGACTGGATTTATTATAAGGTGTCTCAGGATGACACGCACGCCAAACAACTCCTTTTAAATGACTACAAGTAGCTTAGTGTAACTGCACTGTATGATGTGAAGGAAAAAACGCATATCAGATCACGACTGAAAAACCTGTATTTAAATTAGGTCAATTTTCACTTTGAGATCACTGTTTAAAATTTTAATAAGCAATCATTTATTTTATGTTGATGTATTTTAAGTTTTTCTGTTTTTAGACAGATTGGCAACTTAGTATAATTAAAATACTTGTATACGATTGTTTATTCACTGTCATATATGAAAAAAGTAGATGCTAATTCTCTGCTAATGAAACTTACTTTGCATTAGTTTAAAATTTTTATTTGCAATTTTTTTTGCTTTCGTCTTTGCCTGTTTCTCTTTTCACACCAAGTGAATAAATTAATATATGAAAGTTGATTTCTAGTAAAAAGAAATGTTCGAACTTGGCTCCCAGTCAAAGGGTTCATGTATAACATAATAGATGTATATTAGTTCTTTCCAATTTCAAAGCAAAATAATTTCTGAGTACTACTTTTGGTCATAATATTATATATTTCTTAAATACACGAAAGTTAAACTGACTTCCTTCCTGTTGCCAAAAAATCTATAGCACATTTCCGACATTTGAAATGCTGCGTTCTCGTTTGGAATCAAGGACGACAGTGCCAGAATGATGAGACCACTCCAGTGCGCCACGCGCCACGAGGCTTGAGCACCACTGTGGCCAGGAAGCACGGTTAAAGAGGTTAGGGAGAGCTGACCTTTCTTCTCCCTCCTGCTAAAGATCCAGCTGAAATCCATAGGCTTATGGAAAAAATGGACTTAATAGGCATTAAAAAATTTTGAAATGTATATGTATATGTATATGTAAATGTATATGTATATGTATATGTAAATGTATATGTATATGTATACGTAAATGTATATGTATATGTAAATGTATATGTATATGTAAATGTATATGTATATGTATACGTAAATGTATATGTATATGTAAATGTATATGTATATGTATATGTAAATGTATATGTAAATGTAAATGTATATGTATACGTAAATGTATATGTATATGTATATGTAAATGTATATGTATATGTAAATGTATATGTATATGTATATGTAAATGTATATGTATATGTATACGTAAATGTATATGTATATGCATATGTAAATGTATATGTATATGTAAATGTAAATGTATATGTATATGTATATGTAAATGTATATGTATATGTAAATGTATATGTATATGTATATGTATACATATATGTGTATGTTGATGAATAGTGTGTCAGCAATCAGTGTTCAAGGCAAGAAATTTACCCACCTTTACACAATGGCCAAGGTTTAAATCTAGTGAAGTGGCACAAATGAAATCACTGAAAAGCTGAAAACTGTTTTAATCTTTCAGTTACAGTAATAGCAGATTTAAAAAAAATTAAATGTAAAGCTGATATCTATTTTGTACCTTTGTCTCCTCTACATGATTTTGGTCTCTACATTTATCTGTGTGTGTGTGTGTGTGCGTGTGTGTGTGCGTGTGTTCTGAACAGTTATTTCATATTTCGTAAACAGCCCCATAATAGATCTCTGGGAAATCTTATAAGGATTTACTTCTTCAGGTTAGTTCAGTATTATACATGTTTTGAATGAACTACATTTCTAGGCAAGTGCAGAATCAGAATTCCTATTTTAAAGAATTACTTCAAAACCAGATGATTATGGTAGCTTTTGGAAATGTATTTGCATGTTTTTTAAATATAAAGTTCATTTTTCTTTTCTCATGCAGACACATCATGAAATAACCAGATTATTAAAAACTAATTTTTCTATAAACCATAGTATTTTCCCAAATTGGTTATAAAAATGGTTGATTTCACTTAACTCTCCTTTTAAAAGAAATTAACCTCAGTATATACTTCCAAATAGTTTTCAACTACTTTATAAAATTAAGCAACAGCCACAACTAGTGGTAAATTTTGACAGAATTACAGGGAGCAGAGAGCACAGACTGTTAGGGAAATAAATCCTGGTTTGGTCTGATCTGATATCAAAAAAGTCTAATCACCGCAAGTAGGCACAAACTTTGACTCTAGTTTCCTAGCAACTGTAACAAAAATGAAACCGTTAAGTTCCATAGTTTCCACTTTCTGAAGGAAGAAATCAAATTTATTTGCAAGAATAAATTTTTCCAGGAACTAAACACAGGAAGGAATATATTGTATGAGCTCTGTGTGTATAAGATAATGAACAAAATATTCAACTATGACCTTCTAGTTTCTATAATTGTTTCACTATGCAAATATATTCTAATCTTAGCATAATTTTGTGTTGACGGAGTAAGTTACATTCTCATTGACATTATTATCTCTTGATTTAAGAGATTTATTACAATTAGTGTTGATAGGACTGAGTCCTCAACTTGGTTGAAAGCTCCTCCAAGTGCAGAAACTATCCTGGATCTATACTTGCTAGTGTTGATTAAATGAGTGATTACTGATCTCCTTCCATTAGGAGCTTGAATTAAATACTTTGAATGGCAGATTAGCTGGGAATAGAAATCACTTATTTTGATGCTTTCTGATTGAAATGAGAGAACCTCTGTTGAAAACAGTTTCCTACAGCAGTTAAACTGGGGTCTGTGGACTGCTGGGGGTTCCTGAGACCCTTCAGGGATCCATGGGGTTGGGACTATTTTGTAATAATGTTAAGATGTTATTGGCCTCTCACTCCCTCTTGCAAGAGCACTGGGATCACAACTAACTGCTGAACAATCGTTGACAGGAAGACACTGGAACTCACCAAAAAAGATACCCCACATCCAAAGAAAAAGGAGAAGCTGCAGTGAGATGGTATGAGGGGTGCAATCACAATAAAATCAAATCCTATAACTGCTGGGTGGGTGACTCACAAACTGGAGAACACTTAAACCACAGAAGTCCACCCACTGGAGTGAAGGTTCTGAGCCCCACGTCAGGTTTCCCAACCTGGGGGTCTGGCAAGAGGAGGAGGAATTCCCAGAGAATCAGACATTGAAGGCTAGTGGGATTTGACTGCAGGACTTTGACAGGACTAGGGGAAACAAGAGACTCAACTCTTGGAGGGCACACACAAAGCAGTGTGCGCATCGGGACCCCAGGGAAGGAGCAGTGACCACAGAGGAGACTGAACCAGACCTACCTGCTAGTGTTGGAGGGTCTCCTGCAGAGGTGGGGGGTGGCTGTGGCTCACCGTGGGGACAAGGACACTGGCAACAGAAGCTCTGGGAAGTACTCCTTGGCGTTAGCCCTCCCAGAGTCTGTCATTAGCCCCAGGAAAGAGCCAGGTAAGCTCCAGTGCTGGGTCACCTCAGGCCAAACAACCAGCAGGGAGGGAACCTAGCCCCACCCATCATTAGACAAGAGGATTAAAGTTTTACTGAGCTCTGCCCACCAGAGCAACACCCAGCTCTACCCAACACCAGTACCTCCATCAGGAAGCTTGCACAAGCCTCTTAGATAGCCTCATTCGCCAGAGGGAAGACAGCAGAGGCAAGAAGAACTACAATCCTGCAGCCTGTGGAACGAAAATCACATTCACAGAAAGATAGACAAGATGAAAAGGCAGAGGACTATGTACCGGATGAAGGAACAAGATAAAACCCCAGGAAAACAACTAAATGAAGTGGAGATAGGCAACCTTCCAGAAAAAGAATTCAGAATAATGATAGTGAAGATGATCCAGGACCTCGGAAAAAGAATGGAGGCAAAGATCGAGAAGATGCAAGAAATGTTTAACACAGACCTACAAGAATTAAAGAACAAACACCTACAAGAATTAAAGAACAAACAAACAGAGATGAACAATACAATAACTGAAATGAAAAATACACTACAAGGAATCAATGGCAGCATAAGTGAGACAGAAGAACGGATAAGTGACCTGGAAGACAGAATGGTGGAATTCACTGCTACAGAACAGATTAAAGAAAAAAGAACAAAAAGAAATGAAGACCGCCTAAGAGACCTCTGGGACAACATTAAATGCAACAACATTCGCATTATAGGGGTCCCAGAAGGAGAAGAGAGAGAAAAAGGACCCGAGAAAATATTTGAAGAGATTATAGTCAAAAACTTCCCTAACATGGGAAAGGAAATAGCCACCCAAGTCCAGGAAGCGCAGAGAGTCCCAGGCAGGAGAAACCCAAGGAGAAACACATCAAGACACATGGTAATCAAATTGACAAATATTAAAGATAAAGAAAAATTATTGAAAGCAACAAGGGAAAAACGACAAATAACACACAAAGGAACTCCCATAAGGTTAACAGCTGATTTCTCAGCAGAAACTCTACAAGCCAGAAGTGAGTGGCACAATATATTAAAAAGTGATGAAACGGAAGAACCTACAACCAAGATTACTCTACCCAGCAAGGATCTCATTCAGATTTGAAAGAGAAATTAAAACCTTTACAGACAAGCCAAACTAAGAGAATTCAGCACCACCAAACCAGCTCTACAACAAATGCTAAAGGAATTTCTCTATGTGGGAAACACGAGAGAAGAAAAGGACCTACAAAAACAAACCAAAACAATTAAGAAAATGGTCATAGGAACATACATATCGATAATTACCTTAAACGTGAATGGATTAAGTGCTCCAACCAAAAGACACAGGCTCACTGAATGGATACAAAAACAAGAACCATATATATGTTGTCTACAAGAGACCCAATTCAGACCTAGGGACACATACAGACTGAAAGGGATGGGATGGAAAAAGATATTCCATGTAAATGGAAATCAAAAGAAAGCTGGGGTACCAATACTCATATCACATAAAATAGACTTTAAAATAAAGAATGTTACAAGAGACAAGGAAGGACACTACATAATGATCAAGGGATCAATCCAAGAAAAAGATATAACAATTATAAATATATATGCACCCAACATAGGAACACCTCAATACATAAGGCAACTTCTAACAGCTATAAAAGAGGAAATCAACAGTAACACAATAACAGTGGGGGACTTTAACACCTCATTTACACCAATGGACAGATCATCCAGACAGAAAATTAATAAGGAAATACAAGCTTTAAATGACACAACAGACCAGATAGATTTAATTGATATTTATAGGACATTCCATCCAGAAACAGCAGATTACACTTTCTTCTTAAGTGCACATGGAACATTCTCCAGGATAGATCACGTCTTGGGTCACAAATCAAGCCTTGGTAAATTTAAGAAAATTGAAATCATATCAAGCACCCTTTCCGACCACAACGCTGTGAGACTAGATATCATTAAAGGGAAAAAAACATAAAAAACACAAACGCATGGAGGCTAAACAATACGGTACTAAATAACCAAGAGATCACTGAAGAAATCAAAGAGGAAATCAAAAAATACCTACAGACAAATTACAATGAAAACATGATGATCCAAAACCTATGGGATGCAGCAAAAGCAATTCTAAGAGGGGAGTTTATAGCAATACAAGTCTACTTCAAGAAACAAGAAACACCTCAAATAAACAATCTAACCTTACACCTAACGGAACTAGAGAAAGAAGAACAAACAAAACCCAAACTTAGTAGAAGGAAAGAAATCATAAAGATCAGAGCAGAAATAAATGAAATAGAAACAAAGAAAACAATAGCAAAGATCAATAAAACTAAAAGCTGGCTCTTTGAGAAGATAAACAAAATTGATAAACCTTATCCAGACTCATCAAGAAAAAGAGGGAGAGGGCTCAAATCAATTAAATTAGAAATGAAAAAGGAGAGGTTACAACAGACACCGCAGAAATACAAAACATCCTAAGAGACGATTACAAGCAACTATATGCCAATAAAATGGACAATCTGGAAGAAATGGACAAATTCTTAGAAAGGTATACCCTTCCAAGACTGAACCAGGAAGAAATAGAAAATATGAACAGACCAATCACAAGTAATGAAATTGAAACTGTGATTAAAAATCTTCCAACAAACAAAAGTTCAGGACCAGATGGCTTCACAGGTGAATTCTATCAAATACTTAGAGAAGAGCTAACATCCATCCTTCTCAAACTCTTCCAAAAAATTGCAGAGGAAGGAATACTCCCAAACTCATTCTACAAGGCCACCGTCACCCTGATACCAAAACCAGACAAAGATATTACAAAAGAAGAAAATTACAGACCAATATCACTGATGAATATAGATGCGAAAATCCTCAGCAAAATACTAGCAGACAGAATCCAACAACACATTAAAAGGATCATACACCATGATCAAGTGGGATTTATCCCAGGGATGAAAGGATTCTTCAGTATACACAAATCAATCAATGTGATACACCATACTAACAAATTGAAGAATAAAAACGATATGATCAACTCAATAGATGCAGAAAAAGCTTTTGACAAAATTCAACACCGATTTATGATAAAAACTCTCCAGAAAGTGAGAACAGAGGGAACATACCTCAACATAATAAAGGCCATATATGACAAACCCACAGTAAACATCATTCTCAACGGTGAAAAACTGAAAGCGTTCGTCTAAGATCAGGAAGGAGACAAGGATGTCCACTCTCACCACTATTATTCAACATAGTTTTGGAAGTCCTAGCCACGGCAATCAGAGAAGGCAAAGAAATAAAAGAATACAAACTGGAAAAGAAGAAGTAAAACTGTCACTGTTTGCAGTGATAATATACATAGAGAATACTATACTATAGATACTATACATAGAGAATCCTAAAGATGCCACCAGAAAACTACTAGAGCTAATCAATGAATTTGGTAGAGTAGCAGGATACAAAATTAATGCACAGAAATCTCTTGTATTCCTATACACTAACAACAAAAGATCAGAAAGAGAAATTAAGGAAACAATCCCATTCACCACTACAACAAAAAGAATAAAATACCTAGGAATAAACCTACCTAAGGAGGTAAAAAGACCTGTACTCAGGAAACTATAAGACACTGATGAAAGAAATCAAAGATGACACAAACAGATGGAGAGATATACCATGTTCTTGGATTGGAAGAATCAATATTGTGAAAATGACTATACTACTCAAAGCAATCTACAGACTCAATGCAATCCCTATCAAACCACCAATGGCATTTTTGCCAGAACTAGAACAAAAAAATCTTAAAATCTGTATGGAGACACAAAAGACCCCGAATAGCCAAAGCAGTCTTGAGGGAAAAAAACGGAGCTGGAGGAATCAGACTCCCTGACTTCAGACTATACTACAAAGCTACAGTCACCAAGACAGTATGGTACTGGCACAAAAACAGAAATATAGATCAATGGAACAGGATAGAAAGCCCAGAGATAAGCCCACGCACCTATGGTCAACTAATATATGATAAAGGAGGTAAGGATATACAATGGAGAAAAGGCAGTCTCTTCAATAAGTGGTGCTGGGAAAACTGGACAGCTACATGTAAAAGAATGAAATTAGAACACTCCCTAACACCATGCACAAAAATAAACTCAAAATGGATTAGAGACTGAAATGTAAGACTAGACGCTATAAAAGTCTTAGAGGAAAACATAGGAATCACACTCTTTGACATAAATCATAGCAAGATCTTTTTTGACCCACCTCCTAGAGCAATGGAAATAAAACCAAAAATAAACAAATGGGACCTAATGAAACTTAAAAGCGTTTGCAAAGCAAAGGAAACTACAAACAATACGAAAAGACAACCCTCAGAATGGGAGAAACTATTTGTAAATGAATCAACGGACAAAGGATTAATCTCCAAAATATATAAACAGCTCATGCACCTCAATATTAAAAAAACAAACAACCTAATCAAAAATGGGCAGAAGATCTAAATAGACATTTCTCCAAAGAAGACATACAGATGGCCAAAAGGCACATGAAAAGCTGCTCAACATCACTAATTATTAGAGAAATGCAAATCAAAACTACAGTGAGGTATCACCTCACACCAGTTAGAATGGGCATCATCAGAAAATCTGCAAACAACAAATGCTGGAGATGGTGTGGAGAAAAGGGAACCCTCTTGCACTGTTGGTGGGAATGTAAATTGATACAGCCACTATGGAGAACAGTATGGAGGTTCCTCAAAAAACTAAAAATAGAACTACCATATGACCCAGCAATCCCACTACTGGGCATATACCCTGAGAAGACCATAATTCAAAAAGACACATGCACCACAATGTTCATTGCAGCACTATTTACAATAGCCAGGAGATGGAAGCAACCTAAATGCCCATCGACAGACGAATGGATAAAGAAGATGTGGCACATACATACGATGGAATAGTACTCAGCCAAAGAAAGGAATGTATTTGGGTCATTTGTAGAGATGTGGATGGATCTAGAGACGGTCATACAGAGTGAAGTAAGTCAGAAAGAGAAAAACAAATATCGTATATTAGCACATATATGTGGAACCTAGAAAAATGGTACAGATGAACCGGTTTGCAGGGCAGAAATAGAGACACAGATGTAGAGAACAATATATGGACACCAAGGGGGAAAGTGGCGTGGGGGTGGGATGAACTGGGCGATTGGGATTGACATGTATACACTGATGTGTATAAAATGGATGACTAATAAGAACCTGTTGTATAAAAAAATAAATAAAATTCAAAAATCCCCAAAAAAATCACTTATTTTTTCTCTGCACTTCAAAAGCATTTTGAAAAAAATCTTTTGTTTTCTGTTTACACTCATGAGAAGATTCCTGTTTAAGAGGTGATCCTCTGGCAATAATCTGTCTCTTCTTTCAGGCGACTTTAACATTTTTGTCTCTATCCTGAACATTCCCAATTTTCTTACCAAAGGTATCCGTTTTTTTCCCGCTCTGCACGTGGTGTGTACATTCAGTCTGGGAATTCAGGTCATCCTTCAGTTCCGGAGAAATCCTTAACCCTGATCTCTTTGAATGCTGCTTCTCCTCTATTTCATTCTTTCTCTTTCTGATATTCCCGTAACTTGTATTTTGTAGCAATTATTTTATTCTCCATGTTTCTTACTTGCTGGCTCATATTTTTTCAATCTTTACGCTCCATTTAACTGAATGCCTTAATATTAACTTCCAGTTCACTATTTTTCTCCAACTATGTTTAAGCCAGAGTTTATCTTACCTATTAATGTTTTTAAGGACCATATTTTTCAGAATTTTTAACAGTACTTTTTCACGTACTCTGCTCTTGTTTCCCTCTGTCTATTTTGTTTTCATAGTTCATTATTCTTTATGCATGCTATTCCTTCCCTTATCACTTTCAGGATAACTAACGTACTTATTTATAACATTATTTTCACTTCATATGCACTGAATTCATCTCCCAAACATTGCCATTACTGACTTTCTTAGCATTACTTTTACTTCTATATCTTGGCATTTTGATTTGCATATTCATTTTGAATAGTACTCCATCTATATTCTCGGTTTCTTTCTTCATTCATATCTCCCTGTTTGGTGGTATTTTGGTTGCCTTCCCCCAGCCCCCCGTAAGCCCAGTCCGGAACCAGATCAGTAGCTTGGAGCTCGTGTTCTGCCGTAAGACTGGCGATAGTACACATCCAGTCTCCGAGTCAGGGAGAATGTGGGCTCAGGTCCTGGCTAGCAGGCTGCATCTGCTTCAAGCAACCACCCGTGATACTCAGCTCTCTAGGGAGACCTTTTCTCCCAGCTTCCTTTCATTACTTTGCTGCCCCTGCTTCCAAGCACATAGGCTGGCTCAGGTCCAGGCCTTTGATGGGGCACTGTTAGCCCTAGTCACCCTGCAGGAGACAAATTCCTCTGTCTCCTGACTGCTTTCCTACCCAAACTTCAGCAGGCCTCCCTTAGCTTCACCTACTGGTATACTTTCTGCCTCTTTCTCAGCCATACAGATATTTATCTGGTTTTTTAATTACAGATATATCTTTACATTTTTTTCCTCTTTTATATTTTATCTATCGGTTTCGGTGTCTAGAACCAAGGAGGCGTTAACGAATCGTCATTGTTTCCCGAACCACGTCATCAACCTGTGAACATAACGCACACAAGGGACGTGTCCTCTTGGAATCTGAATTTAGGAGAAGGAACACTTCCATGCCTCTCGCCCTCCCCCATTAGCTAAACCAAGGATCCCAGAGCCCTTGAATTAGGATCCTCTGAAACCCTCCTTTAAAATGCACATTTTAGGCCTCTCTCCAGATTTACCATATGGGAATATCCGAGGGTGGGAGCCCAGGAGTGTGCATTTTTAACTGCACTTGAGCTGGTTTCTGCAAACAAGTCTTGAGAATCAGTGCATCCCCAGTAACCTCCTAGTTGTAAAATCCTGTTTCTCAGACTCTCCCAGATCCTGTCTCCTGTGATCCCAGGAGGGACAGCGAGAGGGCATTGAACACAACCATCGCCGCCAGACTCTCTACAGGAAAGGGGATGCTTTCACTCACAAGCCCGCCATGCAGTATCTTATGGTTAGTTACCACCAAGAAATCACTTTCTGTGTAATCACCGTGGTGCCTACCTGGAGACTGACAAGCCATCTCCAAGCTCGGGAGTGAAGAAAGCTACAAGGGACAGGCTTTAGAGAACAGCCCTTGACCACTGGACCCAGGCTTAGGGATAAGTCCATGTATCAGACTACTGCAGCTGACGGGGCCTCGTAGCAGGTTAATGCCCGGTTTGAACTCCTTCCTTTACACCCGCTTCGAGCACAGGGAAGCAATGACAAGGGGAGAAACGTGAGTCACATAATACAAAATGATAAACGCTGGTCCCGCGCACGTTAATAGACCAGCAGAACGCATTTTAAGGGAAACAGGGAGAAAATACTCAAAATAAACTTTAGTCCAAATAGAGTGAATGGCAAAAAAAATGCTTTCATCTCTCCCATTAGCAATGCAATATGGTAAATCAAAAATAAAGGGTGACGCCTCTACCTAAATATCTGGGACAACTTTTCTCTTTTCTTTCTGTTCACGTGCTTTCCATTTGTAGTCCTCAGTCTGAAGATGATTTCTCACCTCTGTCCTTGCTGTTGTTAGCCCTGCCTTACCGCTGCTTAATTTCCATGTGGCACTGATGCTTCTAGAGCATCCAAGCAGAAAGCACGTCCCATTAATTACAGCAATGTGGTGTAACTGGAGAGTCACAAAATTATTTTACCTGGGAGAAAACACCTTTTAAAAAAATCTGTGTGGCAACCTGCCAGATGAGAGCAAATCGTTAGCGAGGCCCAGCAAAGAGAACTAGCGTGTTTCTCTAAAGACAGAAGGACAGCCGCCTCCGGCATCTCAAGGTTGTGTTACCCTCCCTTACATCTGCTGTGTTGTCCACATACGAGCAGTGTCCAGACCACACACACTGCTGGGTTAAAAATCTTTCTGAGGGTGCTACACCATTTCCAGAACAAGAAAATCAGAGTGTCGTCTGATGAATTATTACACACAAGACCATAGCATCATTAAGTGTCTTCTTCGTTATTGACATTTTTCCAGCACTCCTGACTTTGAGTGTTCCCTACAGTGTATTAGACACTGTAGAGATTTTAAGTAGAAGGACATGATCCTTGTGAACTTAAAATTATAAAATGTAATATGGTAATCATACAGATGTTTTTGAAGATGTCAATACCCAAAGAAAATGTCCTTTTTTTTTTTGTCTTTTTGTAGCTCATAATATACTTACTAAGGTGTGGCCCTCAGCATGGATTTAAATATATAAAACCAACAAGCCCTCGCTGGTTAATATCTATTGGACGAATTACCCATGCAAGTGGATGGGTGGGGCAGAGTCCTCACCAACAACTCTGAAGGACCAGAAGTGGCGACGGGGAGACTCCAGCACCACATACGTGGAAAGGCTGCAGCTTTCTGTGCTGAGGAACATCCAGCCCCAGCGCTGGATCTGAGCCCAGTAGGGAGAAACAGCGTAGCCAAAGCTCCTGGGGCTATTTCACTAAAATGAGACCAGGAGGCCTTTGCTCTGGCTGCTGGGATGCGAGGAAATGAGCACCTTGTAACTCAAACTGGAATAGGAGCTGTATTTTCTCATAGAAATAGTGATATAACAGAAGCATTGCATTTTTAATTTTTCTAGGACCCTGTACATCTCCTGGGAGATGACCCCAGAGAGATGCCAGGTGCCCCAGTCAGATAAATGCCGGCCTTGTGCCTGGGAGGCAAGACCAAAATTTTCCATTGGGGCAAATCTGGCATGGCCCTTATCTGGACAGAAAGGGTCGCTAGAAACCCCTGCAGTGTTATCTGCCATGGCCCTTACCTGGACAGAAAGGGTCGCTAGAAACCCCTGCAGTGTTGAAAGTAGATGTTGCTGGGAGGACATCTATTTGCCCTGGCCCTTCATTTGTTTCTTTCTCTCATTTGGGGTGTTTACCTCATTTGTCAGTGTGCCACAGCATAGGTAAAGCAAGTTTGAGTTACCTGAAACCTCTGCCCGCCATGTTTATCTGAATCCTTGACTGGCCTCGGGTATCTGGAACCGACCTCTTTGCTGCTTTGTTGACTTAGTACAACCAAGGTGAGGTTTCCCGTCTTTAAATAATGCCCATCCCGCTAACTTAACAGGAAAGAGGCTGCTAATAGACACACAGACCAACTCAAGCGATCCTTTGTTGAGTATTTCGTTGTGAATAACACTGGCCAGGAAGTCTGGGTCCTTGAGGAAGAATGCTTCTTGAATGGATGCATAAATTCCATTCCATCCACACTGAATCCGCTGAACTTTAATTAGAAAAGAGTGTAATATAAAAGATGACATTTTTATTTTAAACTTTTCAACTGGGCAAGTTCAATTTGATTTTTAAAAAAGAGCCCAAGTGTCGCTCGATGCTAACCAACTGTAGCTGGCGGCCTTATCTGTAATTCCTTACCGTCCACCTCAAGTCAATGCTCACAAGTTAAGGATTCTTTCTGCTTTCTCCTTTCAAGAATGGGGAGCTTTTAGTCCACAGAAGATAAATATTTGCAGTTGGTCCTAAGATTTTCTCTGGAAGAACACAATCTCTCCAGTCAATTGGCTTCCAAAGCTTTACCCCACATTTCCAGGAATCCAATATATATTTCTGCCTACATTTTATTTAGCTTTCATTGTCACAGAAGCAAGTGTCTACTAAGGAATTTGGATGAAAGGGCCTCTGGGAGGAATGGTTGATAAATTGGTGTCTTTTTTTGTGGAACTTGGGAGAAAAGGTTTAAATACAACGAAGTTAATTTTTATCTCTATTCTTGCAATGATTTACTAACAAGAGGATCTGAAAAGAGAAACTCCCTGGTCAATATCATATCTCCCACTGCACACTGGGGTATTAGGTTACAGCCCTGTTTGCCTTTCTCCCATGGTGAGTTTATGATTATACTTCTAGATGACTCTTACAAAGAGCGAGTCAGGATTAAAGATGAGCTCATCTCTGAAGAAAGAAATGAAGGTACTCAGTAGTTCAGGGTTATAAAAATGGGCAGGAGTTCGCTATAAACACTTGAAGAAAATACCAAGGTTATTTATATAAATTACGTATATATCAATTCTGAAAGGGATTTTTTTTTTGAAAGGGATTTTTAATGCATCGGCATTGCCATTCTAGTGCTTGTTAATACTTTTTGACAAAATAGAAGGAAGATCTGGGAAGACTGAATTCCTTAAGATAGCATGAAGCAGCAAAGGTATTAAGGAAAATCAGGTCACTTGCTAATGATCTAATGGGATGTCTTTTTTTAAATGATGCAATATATTTTGCACAAATGTCAATTTCATTATTGAAACTTTTAAAATCCGGAGTCATTCTTTATAGCTTTAATATGTTCAGCCCCAAGTTTTTCTTCTTATTGAAGGTCAGTACGTAACAACATTCAGTCATTCATTCACTCAGCAAATGCTCAAGGTCCCAGGTCCCAACACCAATGTCACTCAGGTTACAATGTTATAAAAAGTAACAAACAATGTGACATTTCCTTTCTTGTTGGAATGACATTATTTAAAAGAGCGAACTACTTACTACTAGCTTTTTCTTTATAGAGGTTTCAAGGGTCACACTTCCCTATAATATGTTATTTTGACATATTTTGATAAATTTAGTTGCTGTGAAATGAGGCAGCTGACCCTGAGAGTCTCTATTTATCTTTAAATGAACAGATCTTGATTGTATTAAAATTCAGCCGAAATGGCTTAGATCCCACCTAGAAGTAAAAAAATTAGTTTTCTAAATTTATAAGCAAAAGTTTATTCCTTCTCATATTACTGATTTATTTTACGTGAGATTGTTTTCTGTGTTTGAACTCTGTCCACCAGAACTGGATTGAGCTATTCAGGGAGTGCGTATAAAGCAATAAAACTGATTTCCAGGGGCCACTCATCAAAAATCAATCCTCTTATTCTGCAGTTACACCATGGACAGAAAGTTCCTCAGATCCCCTCCTCAGAATTCTAATCAGTACAAATGGAATGAAAGCAAACAGAAGTCTGATGTAAAGGCGATCATTCTTTTGTTTCCCACCATACATCTAAGTTTGCTTCATCGCCTTCCTTTGCCCTAAAAGTCTGAAGATGGCAAATCTTCTTGTCACGTACAGGACAGGCATTAAAGGTCTGAAATGGAATTAATCAAACATCATTTCAGTCTATTTTTGTTAGTGGAACTGGAGGCAAAAATTAAAACGTGCTTTTGCAAATTTACTTTTCAACATGAAAACACTGCCTGACATTTCTGTCTCCATAGGCTCTTGCGGAAGTTCCAGAGCACCGGATGTTCAGAAAGCAAAAGCAAGTAACCATTAAAGCATCACCTTCCTTGTGAGAGTCGGAATGGTCCTTACGAATCATCTGGAGATGCTGCCAGGTGAAGAAACTGAGGGGAGATAATCATGGCCCAGGGCAGCTTCAGCCTCTGGCGTGTGTCCAGTTCCTTGAGCAGGAGAAGGACGTTATCCTTTGCCATCACCTTACGCGTCAGGAAGAGTTCCACACGCTTACTGTGCTTTCACTGTATCGCTGTTAAACACACGACCTCCAGATGCGTCCGCATACAGAAGGGAAAGGTGATGAGGGAGGTGAGGAGGGCGCTGGCTCTGCTCCTGTCACCTTAGTTACACAACGTCAAGTCTAAGCCCAACAGGAGACATTCCAGAGAGCCAGGTGGAGTGTGGGAGGGACATGGGGGAATGTTCTCTGAGGGAGCCTGGGAGCCGACTTCACCTTATGGGGAACCAGGTGACAGTCAGGAGAACTGAGGTCGATGAAACCCTCCGGTGGGGGGCACTGAGGAACTATGCCCAGTACCTTTTTCAGGCCTGGGTGCTGGGTTGATTCTTCATACACCTACCAAAAAGCCAGGCCGGAAGTTAGCGAGAATAGTGCCACCTTAAAACAACTTTCAGCTGCCTTCCTGGCGCTCTCTAATCCGTGAAGGAAGAGACCTGCCTCCGTGGAAAAGTGTGAGCCCTGAGGATGAACGGCGTTCAAGGACAGTCGAGGATGCAATGCCTTCACCTTGGCCTTGCCCTCAGCTCACAGCACGTGGTTACTTTGCTTAGGCTCCTTTGTTGGGAGCTGCATAGTCTAATCCACAGTAAGCTTACACTGATGGGATTTGCTACGTGTCATCCTGTTTGAATACGATGTAACAGAACACAGTAATTAATAAACGTGCTTTATTCACACGCTGCGGTTTGGGGCCTCTAGAACTCAGATTCGGGAGGCACGCGCCTCACGTGAGCAAAGCCTTGACATTTGTAGTCAGCCCTCTGCACTGCCTGAACACACGGTGTGTCAACATGGGAAAGTGAAAGTACTGTCTGCAGCTTTCAGCGCTCCCATTAGGCACCTACGCTGTCGGCTTCATTTGTACTTGATCCATGAAAAGAGTTGCATCGTGATACTCTCTTCAGATTCCGGCAAGTTTATTGGTGGCTTACATTCTGACTTCGTCTGGATGCTATAAAAAACTCAAATTATTTTTTTAAAGTGATGAACGACTTCACTTTGCAGGTGTAGATTTTCATATTCCCAAATAATACTTCTGACCTTGGGAAAGATGTAGACTGAATGCTCTCTGTCAACCGTCCACAGATTTCTCACGTTTAGGTGACACACTGAAGAACTGTTAAGAACTTTATATTTAATAGTCCTTAGGACGTCTTATTGAACGGAATAATGTAAGGGTTGTGGTTATTCCTATTTCACTGAACGAGGAGGGGAAGCAAAATTTCAGGATTAAAAAAAAAACAGACTGTATTGATGGTGATTGCGAAAATGAATTGGTAGCTTCTGAAGCACAATGATAAGCCCACGTTCTTCCTACCAGTTAGGAAAATAATCTTTATACGGAAAGAAATCTTTATACAAAAAGAAGCTCCTCTTAAACTGTATGCTGCTTTGCAAAGGTATCCTATGGTCCCACGGGGGTCAGAATATGCCTGCCTTAGCAAAGACCTACCACCACTTCTAGAAAACCGGATGAAAGCTAATCTTCTCCTCTGAAGAACAGATACTATTTAAACTTAACTTAATCTGATGTCCCAACTCTATTTTACTCTCCCAATCATCAGAGAATACGCCAGTAACGGCCTAAAATTCCTCAAGAGAGCACATAACGTGGGGTATCTGTACTCACAGTTAAGATACAGGGAGGGCATCATGCCTGTGCAAGTAACAAGGAAAAGCTGGCAGAGGTCTTCTAAAACAGATGCACCACCTTTAATTTATTACAGACCTTCTTATTGTTACAGCTGTACCATCATTATATTTCAGAATAATTCCTTACGCTCTGTTTGTTTGAACTGTGAAAGAACAGTCACTGTACCTTTGTAAAAACGTCTTACTGGAGAAATCTTATTCTTGACTGATCAACCTTAGGACATTTCACTTGACTGAGCTGCCATCTTTGCCAGACTGTATCTGAACGATGGGAAGATGGAATGGCCTGGCTTCGGAACTGCTCAGGTTGACCCTTGGGTCATATTTTAGGCACAAACTATGTACGTGACCAAAGCAGGAATCTAAAATTAATTTTGAAATAATTAAACTGTGAACAAAGATATCTAAGAGAAAAACTGGCTTTGGGACAGAAATACAGTTCCATCATGGTTATATCTTTCCTTTTATTCTCAAGTTAAATTTGGCAGAGAAATGGCCAAAAAATCCTTCCACTGAAGAGAAAGTTGTATCTTAAATAAATTTTATTCTTTTAAATTATATTCAAATATTATATAGTTTACAAAAACTTGAGTTGTCTCATGAAACACTGATTTGGTCCACCAAAATTTAATCGATATAATTTCTCTTCTACTCCTTTGTTTACATCATAATTGTGGGATAAGAAGATCTAGGCAAGGGCAGCAAACAGGAAGTTCTACCCACATAAAAATTCCGATGAAAACCAAACCAACTCCCTCACGCTCCCCCCAAAGAGGTGAAGTATATTAAATTTTCTTTTAAGCTCACTGGAAAATTTCCATTCTGTCCACTTTGATTTATTTTGGGCCATGGATGTGCACGTTTATTTTTATGGTTGGTTACGTGCATGCTGCCCAGCAAACAGCCTACTGTACTACGTCAGTGCAAAAGCACAATGCGTTGAAGAGCTGCCCCAACTGTTTTTACTGCAATAGCAGCCAGTTAGTACATAGGTTTGGAGGCATGTGGAAAGGCTGTGTGAAAAACTGTACACTGACAGAGTACATGTTTCTGCAAAGATGGTATTCTGCCCAGTAAGTCAGAAACAATTAAAATAAAGGTCTTCCCCCCTACAGTTTTGAATGAAACATTCAAGAATATCAAAGGAAAGGACCCGTGTGTTTTGATATTCCAATAAAGTGAGTGAAGGGAGCATCTACCGAGTTCAGAGCTAGAGACTCGCCCATCACCTGAACCAAAGGGCAGCCCTTGAATTGCCCTTGATGGAGGGTAGGAAACACTAACAGGGGCATGAGAACCAGGGTTCCACACCATCACATGGTTCTGGAATCTCCTCCATTTATGACCTCTGACATTTGTCTTTGTTAATCAATATCTGTAAACTCTATGTAACACAGATGAGAAGAGCTATAGTGTAATTCAAAAAGATACAGGCACCTCTATGTTCATAGCAGCACTCTTCACAATAGCCAAGACATGGAAACAACCTAAATGTCTATCGACAGACGAATGGATAAAGATTGTACATATATCAATATATACAATGGAATCAATATATACAATGGAATACTACTCAGCCATAAAAAAGAATGAAATAATGCCATTTGCAGCAACATGGATGGACCTAGAGATTATCAAACTAAGTGAAGTAAGTCAGAAAGAGAAAGGCGAATACCATATGATATCACTTATATTTGGAATCTAAAATATGACACAAATGAACTTATCTACGAAACAGACTCACAGACTAGGGGAGGGATGGAGTGGGAGTTTGCAGATGCAAACGATTATATAGAGACTGGATAAACAACAAGGTCCGACTGTAGAGCACAGGGAACTATATTCAATATCCTGTGATAAACCATAATGGAAAAGAATATGAAAAAGAATGCATATGTATGTATTAACTGAATCACTTTGCTGTATAGCAGAAATTAACACAATGTTGTAAATCAACTGTACGTCAAGAAAAAAAAAGAAAAAAAAAAGAAAAGCTATAGTGAAGTGGGTTGGCAAATAGATAAAGGGGTCTCAAATTGGAAATAGTAATAATGGCCCACGCCATCCCCTTCCCATCCACTTCTGTATCCATACATTTTCATCTGTATTTGGAACTATAACAGATAAAGAAATGGATAAAGACCAATAAGTGAATGCCTTTAAAATTTTAACCCCCCCCCAAAAAAATTTTAACCCCCAAATATCAGAGAAACCAACTCTGCTATGCTCATCACTGAAGGGAATCTTTAGGTCTGTGGTAATTTATAACAGATAAATGCAAGAGAAAGTCACATTATAAAAATAATAAAATATGTGACTCAGGGTCTCACTTAATATTCTTACTCATCTGGGGTCGTGAAAAAAAAAAGGAAAACCATTTTGATAAAACAGATGTTGAATGGTCTCAGTGGAAAATGATTGAAGGCTTGCACCATGTAATTATTATAAAATACCACACATCTGGTACAAAGTTTGGCCTTAAATCAAAAGTCATTTAGGACAAAATGAGCAAGGAGACTTCTGGCCTCATGAAAGTCTGAGCTTGTAGCTTATAGGATGATTTCAACTTTACTCTCAATTCTCTCTTTACTGAGTGTAATTTATTTCATGACTGAACTGCACGTTTCTCCAAACCACCAACCAAATAATTAGGACATTAAAAGTGAACTCTGAGCTATTATTTCAGAGAAAATATTGTAATGTAAAATTATAAAAAGCAATCCAGTTCCATGGGAAAAATAAGGAAAGAATGTAGAAGGTTTACAAATGACCTTTTCATTCATGAAAAGCTAAGGTCTGAAAGGAACGCTGGAATAACTTGCATATGAGTTTATCACTAATCCATCATCAGGAAAAAACTCTAAGCTGAGAGGACCCTGCTAATGTATTCTGAGTCCACTGGAGCAGAAGCGGCAATGTTCTGGCTGTAATATTTCTCTCCATCACTACAGCCATCTGCCCGTCACGGGTCACATCCACTACGTACCATCAGCAGAGTTGCTCCACATTTATATTTATCAAAAGTCAAATCTTGAAGCTGGTAATGCCTTGCTTTCTTTCCACCTTGAAAGTGCACTGTGAGTCCTAAGTTAATCTGATAAATAAAAATAACAGGATATTACCGCGTAGCCCCTTCTAAGTAAGCAACTCTCTCAGAGGAAGCCGTGATTTTAGAGCGGAAAAAAGAAAAACTTTCAGTAACGAAATAACGCTAGTAAGAATGAATCCGAAAACTCTTGGAGTTCCCTTAATTAGAAAAGCACAGCTTAGAAAATATGCTTGTATTGTGAATTTTTTAAAGATTCACTTCAAATACACAATTTTGCTATTTATTGTACTTTGTTAGACTACTAAATTGTTTCAAGTTTATCCATCTTCTGAATTTTAGTTTTTTCATCCACAAAGATGTTATATCTTAAAAATACCTTTAATGTAGTATGTAATATGCTAGCTTTACAATATCAGCAGTACTTGGAAATAAATGAAATGTGCCTTATTTAGCCGACGTACAGTGGTTTATCGATATACAAACAGAAAAATGTCATTTAAGGAGATGATTAAGAAAAGCGTGAGCTTTGTGTCTTAAAGGTTATCCATTTTAGGTTACAGTAATTGATCCCAGTCACTTCAAATGTTTAAAACATTCCAAACCCTCAGCCAAATGTTGAAGAAGTAACTCTGCCAGAATTTCAGAGGAGAAAATTTTAGAAGGCTGTTCAAATCCAAAGAAAAGGAAAAATATATATTATTGCTGAAAGTTGTACGTGTGTTCTGCTTTCCAATGAAAACCATAGCCAAATAAGCTTTCATTAAATTGGAACAAGATGACAAATACTAAGGCTGAAATGCATACAGTAAATTGAAACATTAAACATTACATAAGGTCTCTAACATGTAACAAAAAAATTTCGAGACACAAAGTAAAAGAAAATCTTTTCAGTATCTTAACAGCTGTCTCCTCTTTCCCCCAAGACACACAAATAAAATAGGTAATGGCCTTTGAAACCAAACTTCAGTTTCTAAAACAGGAAAGAAGGAATGCCGGTTAACTCAGACATTTCACTACCAAGATGCCACACATGTAGCAATATTTACAGTAGCTGCAAACGCAGAGTACCTGGAGACCCTTTTACCACAGTCAGGTGAGGAGACAGACCGTCAGAGACTCACTCACCGTAAACTTCACATTCAGGACAGTAACTCGTTGTATATAGAACTGCAAACTGGCAGGCGAGCCATGACCTTCTTGCACAGCAGTTTGGGGTACATTTTCCACCTTCCATGAAGGTTATAACAAAAACTGAACAAGTCGTGCATTTTACAGCTCAAATGGGCCATGGCATAATACAGAGACTGGCGGGGGGGGGGAAGGGGGGAGAACTTGTTTTGCCATAGCCTGTAAGAGCAAGCAGATTTGCCAATTTTTCTCTGACCAGGTAGTTGAAATATCACCAATTGCTGATGCCAAGAAAACGCACAGCTAATTTTCACATGCAAAAATATATCCTTGTAGGCAAATTGTACCAGTTACGGGAGCACCCTGCTGACTGTAACAGCAAAATGCTAATCCAAAGGGGACCACTGCTACCAGCTCCTGCCCGGTTGCCTTCATGCCAAGGAAATGCTTAACGTGTTGAGAATTCAGTTAGGGGGTTCTATGAAAATACAAAGCCTCGACTATTTAAAGATGAAAAAAATTTACCAGCTTAAGTATTCTGAAACAGTGTGTCTACTCATTCCCATCTAAAATATTTCACCAGAAACATTTACTCTTATAAGTTGTATTTTAACCAGGGTGTGAATTCGGCATTTGACGTCGACTCATTCCTTTAGGTACCTCTTAGCTATTACAGGCTGTATGCAATGCTCTATAAGCTTAGTAGTCAACACATCTCAAACCTGAGATGGTCTTCCTAAAGTGCACAGGGTAGCTCACTAGCCTGACCGGGCCTGTATTTATCCATCATAAAACCAAGTCCAGGGCTGTGCATGGCGTAAACATAAGTAGGCAATCGATAAATACTTGCTGGATGAGGCTGAGTGAATAGAACTGAACTGAATTGAACTGAAGTGTGGGCAACTCTCCATTTTAACTCCCAAATGACAGGCCAAGTCTTTGGACTTATTCTGTATAAGACCCAAGGTGTTGCCATGTTCTAAGAGGAACTTACCAAATGCTTTCTGATGCTAATGTAATGACGTCTTCTTACCCTAAAGAAAGAAACCTAGCTCTCACCACAGATGTATCAGCTATTAGCTAAATAAAAACTGAAAATGTAACATTTTACCTTTCCTCCAACTTGCCATGGCTTCAATAACCACATTTCAGGTCTTCACCAATCAAGAATGGAGACTTTATTAACTCCTCTTTGCGTGTGGTTTGTTGCCAGGAATTCAGTACAGTGAGAATAACTACATGTGAGACACTCACGTTTCTTTGCCCCTTTTCCCCCTCACACTCAGTCAAGTTTAAGTCAGCTAATACTAACTGGATAGGCAGTCAACAACCACTAAATTTCTAGTACGTGCAGTATGTATAACAGCACCACTGAGAGAGGAATACATAGAGGAAAGCTGCGGTAATTGTCCGTCAATTGTAACGTCAATGATCCCAGGAGAGGTGGTGTGTGTGTGTGTGTGTGTGTGTGTGTGTGTATCTCCCTGCCACTGTCCCTGCCGTCCTTCTCTCCAGAGTGATAAGCATATGACCCACAGCCTAATACCTGTCCAGGATCTGGAATCAATTTCACCCTCAGTAAAAAACAAAAAACACAACCAAAACACAACCCCCTCCTACCCGCCCCCCCCAAAATCTCAACGTGCTCTCGTTTCATACGTAGAGGCTTCAGTGACGTGTCCTCCACACCAGGGCCAACCTTGCGTTTCACTTTATAGTACAGGCAGACCTCGTTTTATTGCACTTCGCTTTATCGCGTTTTTCACAAATGGAAGGTTTGTGGCAACGTTGCGTGGAGCAAGTCTGTTAGTGACATTTTTCCAACACAATTTGCTCATTTTATCTCTATGTGTCACATTCCGATAAACCGCCCAATGCTTTAAACGTTTTCATTATTATTATTTCTGTTACGGGGATCTATGATCAGTGATCTTCGATGTTACTATTACAATTGTTTTGGCATTTTTTAGTAATACTGTTTTATTTATTTATTTATTTATTTATTTATTTATTTATTTATTTATTTTTTGCGGTACGCGGGCCTCTCACTGCTGTGGCCTTTCCCGTTGCGGAGCACAGGCTCCGGACGCGCAGGCTCAGCGGCCACGGCTCACGGGCCCAGCCGCTCCGCGGCATGTGGGATCTTCCCGGACCGGGGCACGAACCCGTGTCCCCTGCATCGGCAGGCGGACTCTCAACCACTGCGCCACCCGGGAAGCCCAGTAATACTGTATTTTAAAATTCAGGTATGTACATTGTTTTTATAGACATAATGCTATTGCACACTTAATAGACTACAGTGTAGCATAAACATAACTGTTAGATGCACTGGGAAACCAAACATGCGTCTGACTTGCTGCATCGCCATATTCACTTGATGTAGCGGTCTGGAACCGAATCCACAGCATCTCCGAGGTCTGCCTGTAAATGGGTTTCCGCCTTGCTCCTGAGACAACGATCCCTGTAGCTGGAGTCACTGTATTTGAATTTCAATTTTCACAGACTGTCCAGCGCACCGGCTTCTCCAGGACTAAAAGTCCTTCTTTAGTATTGAATCCCACACTTCCTAAAGCCTGCTCATGGGTTACCGTACATAAGCCCCTAAATGAAGTCACAGGTGGCCCGGCGTGCAGTTCCACTTGATAATTATTAACCCGCAGAGGAAGCGGAGTACAAGTCTGCAACAGCGCTTCTCAAGATGTGGCCTCCAGGTCAGCCTCGGCAGCCGCTCAAGCCCCAGCACAGACCTACTGAATGGAGGCTGGGGGATGGGCTCAGCTTTGACATCCCTCCCGGGGATTCGCAAGCTCCCCGAAGTTTGAGAACATTGTTTAGGGTCAGGGTTTGCCTGTGTTTGACCTCTAGCCCTGGGCAAGCACTCTTCTAACCTTTCTGTAGCCTTGGAGAAGTCATCTATAAAGTGGAGATAAAATACACACCTTAGGGTTAGAACAAATGCTTCATGTGGTCCCAGGGACACACTCGGGGCTCAACTATGTCGTCCGCTCCCAGACTCTCGTTCATTCCCTTGTTCTGCTCTCCCCTCATCACCTCTTATTTAAAAGTGTTAATGTCAAAACGACTTGCTACCTGTCTTCATAGTCTGCTCCTTTTTTTCCCTCAGATTGAGTCAGGGTCTCAGTGGGGTCTCATTTCCAGTCCAGATCCATCTAGGTTTCCTGCCTCCTTACACAGTTAACTCTTCTTAATTCCTAACATATAATGATGTGTACAGTTGCATTTGACTATACGTGTGATTTCATGATTCCTTTATTATTCATCTCATGCTTTTTCATTTGTACTGTATATTGACTGGAAGGATTTGTTTCTTTTATAAAATCCAACCTAAACTAAGTTGGATTCAAAAGAAGCCACAGACAAATACAAAATCTCCTTTTGGTAAAAAAATCTACATAAAGGATTTTACAGGAAATCCATCATCAATCTGAGATGATTTATGTTAACTAAAAAATGCAGAGTAATTATGATAACCCCCGTTTTTGCTCGCTTACCTGGCGCCAGCCACTGTTACTTTACTTAAGAACCACAACTATCCTGTGACGTAGATATTATTAGTCCCATTTAGCGGGTAAAGAAACAGAGGCGCAGAGGATTTTAACAACCAGATGAAAGTCTCATAGTCACAAGTGGCAGAATTCAAACTCAGGGCTGTCTGACTCCAAAGACTGTTTTCTTTTACTGCCTCTAGAAATATAAGGCTTCATCATAATAGTGAAATTTCACCTAGACCGCCACACTCCACAAAGATGTGGATAAATTGGATGGGAGCCAGAGATAAATCCAGGTGATGAAAGGAATAGAATGAATGAGTAATGAGAAAAATGAGAAAAAAATCCAAATGCGCTTAGGTTGAGGAAGAAAGTGAAATATGACATAACTGTTTATGGAGCAAAATGGAATCATTGTAATGATTTAAAACAGCATAATCTAGGGGGAGAGAAGGAGCTGATTCTATGAAAAGAAAATTTCAGGCAAAAGCTTTCATAACCACCCAAAACAATTTTATCTTGAAGAACTTCTGGATTTTAGCCACTTTAGGAAAGAGTGAAAAATTATCACCTGGGGCATTTCAGATAATCCAGACAAATGTGAAATAAAATAATCCTGCCGAGGCAGAGAGAAACCGAATGACCTCTCGGTCCTTGTCAAGCTTTAATTTTTATGTTTTATAAATAAAACATTTTTATTTTTTAAAAGTATATGCATTTATTCTTCAAGGTTCTTGGGTCTCCTGGCTAAATAACGCATTTCTAACCTTTAATGTTTTCATTTCCCTTTTAATGGGCTTTGTAAGTAAACAGCCCCCAAAATGCATAAAGAAAGCAACAGCTAAACTAAGTATTTTAAGCAGAATATTTCAGACTAAAAGGGGTTTGAATGTTCTTGGTCTAATTAGACTTATTAGATAGTGCATTAATTTAGTACTTTTATTCTACATATTTAGCCATGAGGGCAAAATTCTACCCAAAATTTATTTTTTAATCCCCTATTAATTAATACTCCCCCAAAGGGATTTTCAATCTTTTAATTTTACTTTTATTTTTGTGGTAACAAACATCAGTTGTGATAACGTGTTGGAAGTTTCCAGCCAAAGCTGCTAATGGGTTAATTTTCTGAAAGAACCAGACTGCATAAGGGGCTCAGTGTTCTCCTTAAAATGCTTAGTATATCCGTTTGTTTCAGGTGTCATATCAGGGACAAATCAATGTGTTAAAAAGTGTCTGATAATATTGTTGAGGCATTAATCTCACAGACTAGATCGTCAGCACGATTATCTTTAGCATCGTGTGAGCGCGCAGTTCCATTTTAAGCATAAAAAGCCTTCTGATGCCAAACTATGAGAACCTATGTTTTGAACGATCTGCCACCATTCAATATTTAATCCTGCAAGTGAAGTCGCTACAGGGATATAGCGAAGTAAGAAGATGAATGAATCGTGACCTCAAACTTGCAAAAGGACAACCCAAACAATTTATCTTTCTGGCCTGTATGGTATTTTTTTATCCAATATTCCTATCACTTCTCCTCAGTCTGGGAATTGTCGATTGATCAATGTCACATTAGCAAATACTTGAAGTGAGAGCTGGGAATTTAGGCAACCCATTGTTTATGCTTTAAGAATATTCTGGTTCAATTTCGTTTACCTGAAGTCTAAAATCAAGGACTTGTAATTAAAAATCAATTTAGTGCTCTAGACTACATCTTTAAGCTACCGCGGAAAGGATGACATAAAATAATCCAGTGTCTATGAAAAATGAAAAAGATAAACGACGAAAACAAAAAACTTAGAACTTCATGCCTCAGAGCTCACACAGAATTCTTTGAAATTACACAGCTCTCAATTGCGATAAAGCCGCACTTCAGCTATTAAGAGGATATATTCCGCCCGATTCATTGGTTAATTGCTTATCACCACATCACTCTAGCACGCCATCGTATGTTTGGCACAAGTAGAGCCAAGCCGGTGCATATAGGTGGTCAGTGCATATTTATGTAACTTTCTGCTTCCGTATGCACACATGCTTCAGTTGTGCAAGGATAGTTCTGTTCTTATAGTGAAGTGGAGGGGGCGGTGAGGAGACACAGGGTAGATAAACGCACTCTTCTCTGCTCCTAATTAAAATCCCTGTAACAGAAAAACATTCTCAGATTTCTTCCCCAGAGAAATAAATATAAACTAGGCAGCAAAAGAAACCAATGAGCTCTTCCATAAGAAGTTACAGGCCAAGCGTGGCTCTGGAACAGAACTTAAATGCATTGGTGACCTTCCTAAGTAACTACCCTGTAGGTCTTCAAATAGCCCAAGGGTGGTGTTTGTTTTCTTCTATTAACTAAATTTTGTTTTGAATCACCATGTGCTACCTACAAGTGATTCTTCCCTGGGATTACAACTATAAAATTGTAATTATTCTCTGCCCAAGCGTGTGGTTTCTGGTCAGTGAGTAAGAACTCTAAATGACTCTTGTGTCATAATATCAAGCTGGTCACATTTCAGTTGGTATCTAATTAAAGCCAATGGTTTTGAGATACGGAAGGGAAACCGTTAACGCATATTACAGGTATCATTATTATTATGCACATGCCAGCGATACTCTGTGATAAAGTGCATTGACTTCCTGCCAGCTCTCATGGATTGGTGACATTTTGTTAACCGGACTACTAAAAAAATCTATAACAGGATATTAGATGGTATTTAAAAATAACATCAAGCAAGGGATCAAGTGAAAGGAATCTTGTATCTTAAAAGAGGATAACTGCAAAGTCCATTAGCTACGTTTGTCAGCGTCTACTCTGTGTAATTTAATTATTGTGTTTATTATGAAATTCTAAGATACAAAGTATCTCCTGGGCAGCACAATATGTTAATAAATCAGACCCGTGCAACGATCATTTCTGTATTTCGATTATATAGCATTTGCGTACATTCTAGCCACCTCATTTCCGTATGTTATTATTTTCCTGCTTTTCATTTTGCTTTTGTGTTTGTCTAAAGGTGCCTATGTTTATGGCTTGTGAATAGAGCCAGGACCATTCATAGCATGTTGCTTTTTTGTTTTTAAAATAGTATTAATCCATCGAGTTTTTATGGAAGCCATACAACTCTCTTAGATGACAGGAAATATTGAAGTCAACACGCTCTTTCCTAATGACTTGTCAACAAGTGCAGGGAAATAAGTAGGAAGAGGATTCAGAGGTAAAGATTTAAGTAAACTAATGTGTCGCTTAAAAGGACATTTTCTGTTAGTTATTTTTAATGATGTGCTGTGTAGAGAGGGCGATGGAAATGGATCTCATCAAGAGGAAACACTCTGATGGTATCTTTTATCCCTGAGGCAAACTGCCTTTTATTATTCTTTATGTCTCTCCCCACTGGGTATTTAACTTCCGTCTACACAGACACTCATCTCACCGATCCTTACAATAAGTGTCTACCCGCATTTACTTCCTCTCCTTTCGATTTTGCACCGCAGAGAGCTCGTCTCATTCACTATTAAACTTCATTTAAAAATAGCCAGGACAGCTTCTTCTGGTTTCTCACTGCTTCCTCACTTACCTCCTGCGTCTGGAAGACCCACTTCCTCAAGAAATTAATGTCTCTCTTAATTCACACCCTTCAGTCTGTCCCTATTTCTCTGCTGTTCCTCACCTGTGTCCTTTTCTATTGCCACCCTCACCTCCAAGCGTAGGTCTCGCTCTGGACTTGGCGGCTTCCCCTCCGTCTCCTTCTCCCGGCTCTCAGTGCTCTCAGCGATGACTCGAGGCTGCACGGGGTCATCTGTCTCCCCAAGTCTGCATTTCCAATCCCCATCTCTCTCTTGAGCACCAGCTCTGCTTTTCCTTACGGATCAGTGGCTGGACCATGTAGTCAAACACATATTTCAAGTGACGTGTAATTAAATCTATGCGAGTTACATTGGGGTGTGAGCTTACCATTTATTTCATCTTGCGGAAATGATCTCAGGTTGGGTGGAAAAGTGAAAGATGGTGAGTGAATCAACATTTACTGTTTCACAGTTAAAGCTGTCCCACAGATTTCAGTTTTTCCCTCTCCCCAGTGATGCCAGACGTGTTAATGCCTCTTATTAATTACCTCAACTCTGTATGGTAGAGCAGGTGGCTATAATGATAACAGAGAGCAGCCTTGAGGAAGACTTACCCTTAACTGTTTAAATCCCAAAGCCCTTACACTGAATATGCGAATTTTTAGAAACTTGAGCCAAAAGGACGTAACAGATAAAATAGCCATTCAATGTGGTATATCAGTAACTTGAGAAAACTTGTGGTTGGAATACGAGGGAAATGAAGTAGAAAGCAGGGAAAACGCTAGTCAGGTCCTAGTATCCAGAGCATCTCTTTTAAAATGAAGGAACAAAACATTTAAGCAATTTGTTCAACTTATGCCTGAAATTGCTTTAAATTAAATATTATGCCATATATCCCCACTGTATCTCAAAAGTTACTTTTGGGTCCATTTTGTAGAGGAAGAAGCCAATTGTAAAAAGGATAAGTTCAGAAACATAGAGGAAATTTCTACTGCCTTAGCCAGTAAACATTTATTAAGTGCCAACCGTATGCAGGGTGATGCCAATTATTTCTTTTATGTAGAGAGTTTCCCATTCATTTATCCCTGTCATTTATAAACAGAGTAAACAGAGAATGCAGCACACTGAAATTGACCTTTGAATAGAAGAGGCTGCAAGCTAAATGATCGTTAAATGCCATTCAATTTGTTGAATCTACTCAGTTACTGAAAATGAATGCTGCCTTTTAAGTGTGCACAGTCTGGGTGGTGAGGCAACATGGGTGCACCGTCATTTCTAACAGCTTGCAGCCACGTTACTACGATGGAAGCCTCCTAGGAGCAGAGGCCAGCGTCTTATGTGACCGTGTCTATTCAGGGCCTGACAGTGGGCACTCAACAATTACTTGATGAGAAAAATATGTAAGTGGAGCGAGTCCTGTTGGAATCGTTAGGACATCTGGGTTTGATTTTAACCTCTGAGATTTAATAGATGTGCAACTTTGTACAAGTTAATTAACTTCTCTACAACTCGGTTCCTATCTATAGAAGAAGATTCCTCCTTCTTACCCATGGGCATGGTCATAGCTTCAAGGGATGGTGAAATAATATGTGAAAATCTCTGAAAATGGAAGAACAACTCACAGAGGCAGATATGATTTTTATTATTAGTCTAACATGAAAGTCTCTAAAAGTCATTAATTTTTTAGGCTAAAATAAGTTTCACAACATTTTGAAAACATTAAAGAATAACATGCAATTAGGAAAGGGACAAGAAACACGGGAAAGATGGATTAGGGCACAGAATGAACAGCTACTCTCTTAAATTTTATTAAATGAACAAGCAGGACATTGTGCTGGGCCAGACAGGAATTCCCAGGATAATACGGCAATGGACATTATGGCATTCCGACCCAATACTGGACAAAAGCTAACAGTCCTCATACAAAGTAGAATCTGTAAGTGTCATAAACACGTTAAGAAGGCCAAAGTGATAGCAATTTTGAAGCGGATCAGTAAAAGCCTTCTGGTAATAAGGTCACTTTTGAGATCACCTGTAAACATGGACAATTGCTCAATCTTCTGTAATAACCTATATGGGAAAAGAATCTGAAAAAGAATGGATACATGTATATGTATAACTGAATCACTTAGCTGTACACCTGAAACTAACACAACATTGTAAATCAATTATACTCCACTATAAAATAAAAATTAAAAAAAAAACAAAACATGGCCAAGATTTTGAAGGGGAGAGGCATGGGGACAGAAGTGTGCTTCAGGTTGAAGGGATCACATAAGGAAAGGCGCAGAGCTGAGACAGCGTAATTTCACTGGAGCACACAGACAACTTAGGAAGGCCCCAAAACACGCCACAAACACGTTCTACTGTCATTACATTGCTAACGCTTGCACGTCAGGGCACATCATCAGCAACCTCAAAGCTGACATGGCGGGTCCACTTTACAAAGCTGAAAACGGACATGGCGGCCCCACCTTACAAAGCTGAAACTGACATGGCAGGTCCCCACTTTACAGAGCTGAAAGCAGACATGGCGGGTCCCCACTTTACAAAGCTGAAAGCTGACATGGCAGGTCCCACTTTACAAAGCTGAAAGCTGACATGGCGGGTCCCCACTTTACAAAGCTGAAAACGGACATGGCGGGTCCACTTTATAAAGCTGAAAGCGGACGTGGCGGGTCCCCACTTTACCAAGCTGAAAGCTGACATGGCGGGTCCCCACTTTACCAAGCTGAAAGCTGACATGGCGGGTCCCCACTTTACAAAGCTGAAAGCTGACATGGCGGGTCCACTTTACAAAGCTGAAAGCTGACATGGCGGGTCCACTTTACCAAGCTGATCATTTTCTGCTGCTTTGCAACCAGGTCACCCAACAAGGGCCCTCGGAGGAGTCCTCGGCAACAGCAAAAGTAACACAGAGGCCCTGGCTCTCTTCAAGCATGGGCTTCTGCGAAGATCTTCACGTTTATAATGTTCTGTGACTCAACTCAGCATCACACAGACAAAGCTCAGAGGACATGTAGCAGTTAATGAATTATTAAGCTGCTTTCCTTTAAAAACATCAGGACTGGGCAGTACAAAGACTTGCCAGGGTCTGTCAGGTGCAAACGGATCTGTAAATCTCAAAAAGAAGAATTATCTGAGCTAAGGAACAGCTGGCCCTGCAGATCCCATAGCCCACCTGGGATCCCTACTGCAGCCTGTCATTCTTAAAGAGTTTAATGCTAATATAGTCAATGAAACATAAAACCAGAGGGAGATGGGCTCTGGGCGCCCTCAAAGGAGTTATCCTACGCTCATAAAATGACCTTTACACAGTCACCTGCTAAAGCGTAGCTTTGAAACCGCAGCCTCATGCTTGCCCAGAAACAACAACTGATGCTGGTGACTTGTCTACAGGACGATGCACAGTTACACAGCTTTCTGCTCTGTCATATTCTTTGTTACATAGCTGCAGTTCAGATCTCTTTGCCTGTGTCATATCCACTGAGCTAAAATCACTAATTCTTAAAATTGTTACGGGTCATTTTTTTCCCGATAGGTAAAATGGCTTCACAATCACTTTAGCTCCATTTTGAAGTCTGATTTCTCTGGCCTGGGCATAGTTGCTTAACCCCGTTCTTTCCTCTGTGAAACGCCACTTTGCAGAAATGGCTACAACAGTGGTCTGGTTTAGATAAGTTGTTTGAACGTGTAATTTCTGAGCAGAGTCGGTGGGGCAGGGGGGAAGGCCAGCTGGTTGGGGGGTCAGATGAGTCGAAACACAAAACCAGCACTTTCATCTATGCTTCCCTCTCTTCCCGACACAGGCGCCACACTTACAGTCAAGATGAAAAGTTGGAAAACATCCCAGTTTCATTAATGGGATCAGAGATTTGACATGTTAATGATGTGGGATGTATTGAGAGCAGCGTCTTCCTTTTTTCCTCCTTATGACATTTCTGCAGGGACCTTACCACATAACTGATGTTTAACATTTCAGTTACGAAAGGGACCAGATTTAAGGACACTGACGGGGGACAGCAGTGCTAAGGAAGGTCTTCAAGCCGCCTCTACCCGGAGCACCCCCTTCATCTGTCTCCGTGCTGGTTACCAGTCTGCTCTCGTTGCAGGTCAGCTCCTTTTGCTCACTGATCCCTAACCCTTTCAAAATGGCTCTTGGGTTCGTGATACAGGTAGATGTTCCCGAGAAACTGGGGTAGCTAGAGAGTTTCGCATTCAATTTCATTTATGAACTAAACTTGAGATTCAAAAGTGTGATAAGACAACAAAGTAGCAGCAAATCTCCAGATGTTCTATGAAGTTAATTTTCTACCAAATGTCCCAGAAAAAAATTAAATATAAAACAAGAAGTGTGTGGCTCAGTGAGAAGGAGGGGTGTAGGTTCTGTAGATGGTTTAAGTCAGGAAGAATATTTTACATTTACAGTGTGAAAGGATGAGGAATCAGTAGAAGTTGCTGCGTAACCCCCTGCAAAGTATCTAAATGCTTAAGCCTGAAATCTTTACCTATCAAACATGGTTAGTACTCAAACACATTCTGTAAGATTGTTTTGAAGATTAAATGAGATAATATATCAAAAGATTTAACACAGCTTAGTGCGTAGAGCTGCTCAATAAATATTTAGTGCAATATTATTGTTATTGTCATCATCACCAGAAGTTTGTTTTTCAGGAAAATAACATAAAAGAAACAGGTTTCAGGAAGCTTGCTTTAGCCATGGCAGAGGGTGGAGAGGGAAGCTTGATAAGTTAGGGAGAGCAGGTAGGAAGTGGTTCCTGGATTCCAGAGAAGCGGTGAGGGATCTCTGATCTAGGGTGGGAACAACTGGAATGCAGAAGAGACAGCCTTGGAGAAAATAAAAGCAACCCAAAATATCCAGATGGTTGAAAATACCGTAATTCCCAAGAGTTAATGAACTCTTCATAATTTGTGAGAGCCCATTCTCCATTTGAGGGAACAGATGTATGTTTACATATTTACTTGACCATATGGAGGAAAGCAATCCCAAAGCAAGACTGAATTATTTTCTTTAATTTCCAATTACTATCCCTTAGAATTTAAGAATTCTGTTTTGTATATCATTCTTTCTCTTCAAAGCACAAACACTTTCAAAAATATATAAGGTTAAAATCCTATCCCTTCTGGGTTAACAGTACCCAAAGTTTCTTGTGAGGTTCTCTTTTGTGAGAACCCATTCTCGGGATAAGTTATTGACTCTTCACAGTTTTTAGGGTTCCTAATCATACTGTGTTATGTTTGCTAAAATTTTTTAAGCCAAAGCCACAAAGATCTTCTGTGATAGCTGACTGATTGAACGATTGATTTTCTCCAAACAGTAACTCACTGTGTGTTCAGTATTCACCTTCTTTTTCTTACATTCTAAGTCATTAAACAGTGAGATTTTGCCGCTTACAACATAACATGACGTTAATTTATAGTATCCTTGGTAGAGTTTTCATCTTTTTAAGGTAAACATTACTTTTCCTAGGTATAGGATCAAAGGTGACACAATTTTTAAAATGCAGTTTAGATGTCAGTTTAGTTACTTTATAAAAATGCCATTAAAAAATGATAATGTGAATGATAATTTATTCTTTCAAGAGAAAAAAACTGTATCTCATGAAATAATTAAGATACATGCACCTGTCATCTACTAACCGCTTTAAGAAACTCTCAATGTATATCAGTTATTTGTTGAAATAGTTTATCTTGGAGGCAAAGAAAAGGATAAACAGACAACTTCATAAAAATTTCAATTTTCTTTTTTTACATTTCACTCCCCATTCATTTTATTTTCATTTATTTAAAAAATAACTTTTAGCAGAAGCTCCTACAAAGTATCAAGTATTGTAATGAAATTTCGTTGAACAGGGTAATGGTAACCTGTTATAAGATACACAATAAAACTTCCGTTGGCCAGATTTACCTTATAAGATCCCTAGCTTGTCCATACAGATTCCCAGCTCAACCTTCTCTTGATTTAATGTTTGGGTGAAGTCTGAATTTCACTCAAAGCAGAAGGAGGTTCCTTTCTGGGACGCATGAGGATGCCTCTGTGCTAAATCCTTTCACGTACGGAAAAATGAGTCAGAAGCTGAAGAACAGTTTGCTAACACGTCCCAGGAAGCTCTGGTTTGGGGGGCGTCGTGGATGGATGTTGAAGAGCTGCTGACCTGTCTTTTAAGTTCCCTTGCACCGAAGCCAGGAGAGCGCTAACTATTTTCAATAGAAAATCCGTACAACTGTTTTGGGGGAGATGGTGCTTCTTATTCAGTTTTGAGACTCAACATTAGTCTTCAGCACCTGTAGCCAAATGAAGCCATGGGTGGAAAAGACATGTGGAATGCAGGCAAAAGGGAATAAAGGGAAACAAGAAAAGAGTCGTGAAAAGACTCTGAAAGAAAGGAAGTGTAATTAGAGGAAGGAGTAAGCAGGAACTGGCGGAGACGAAGGAAGGCTGCAGCGTGAAGGTTCGAGCTGCCGGAAGAGAAGGGTTGTATGTTTGGAGAACAGTGAACATCCACTCTGGCAGCAAAGCAAACACGAATATTTCAATATTGGTGGTGTTTTTAAAAGCCAGTGGAAAGGAGCTGAAACAGCCCATTCATCCTACTTACTTTCTAGATGTTCAAGGGCGACTTTAGTACAAATTGTACGATGGGTGGCCGGCAATAAATATACCAAATGCATTTCTTTTTTCTTTTCTTTTAGAGGAGAAACTTTATTTCTTTTATTTTTTTTTACTTTTTTAATTTTTAAAATTTTTTGGCCATGCCACACGGCATGTGGGACCTTTGTTCCCTGACCAGGGATGGAACCTGTGCCCCCTGCAGTGGAAGCGTGGAGTCCTAACCACTGGACGGCCAGGGAAGTCCCATCAAATGCATTTCTTTGTTTACACTCTTCATTTGTAAACACGCATAACCAGAAAATTCTTCAGCAAGCCTGCCTGCATTTACTCTGCAATCTTCTCTCCAAGGCCTGGTACTAAATGAAGAACAGTTGATACTTTCAAGAAAAAAAAAATTGAACGGCACAAGATGTTCTGAAAGAAAAACTAGCCAATTTTTCTGAGTATGAACACGTGAACTCCCTTCCCTTGTAACGTTGCCTCTGAATAAAATATCACATGTGAGTCATATCTGCTTCACAGGGTGAGTGTGAAAGGTGGGAGCGTCATCAAGGAGGCATTTTCCAAGTTTCTTCTCAAATCCCTGGATCTGTCCTGAGTGAAACCTTCAGGCCAGAGTCCCAGCCCAACATGGATGGCGGAAGGGAGAATGCAAAAATGACCCTCTGTCTGACGGTGGGCAAGCTGGAGTGAGTTTAAATGCACACATCTGTCCACGGAAACAGTCCTGCCACTAGTAGAGCCACAATTACCTGAATTTTATATACGAAGTTTTTGGACAAATCTGTTGCTTGTCACACTGACAAACACTCTCTCCTTGAGCAAACTATTTTTTTTAAACCTAACTTTCTCTTTTATTTATCAAATTTTATTTTATTTATATATAACTGACATAGAACATTATATTCATTTCAGGTGTACAACATAATGATTTGATATTTGTATATATGTTTGCAAAATGACCACCACAGTAAGTCTAGTTAACACCCATCACTATATATAGTTACACAGTTTTTTGTGTGTGAAGAAGACTTTTAAGGGCTGCTCTCTCGGCAACTTTCAAATATACAATCTAGCATAATCACGCTCCTCTGAGCCCTCCGCCCCTCCTTGTGGAGCCTGCACAGCCCGGTTTTAGCAAGACTCCTGCCATGTCAGTTGAGAGAGAATCCCTCACCCTCCGCAGCTGAATACATTCTCACCCCCACCTTTGCTATATAAGACCTCGGCCTGCCCTTCACCAAGAGCCTTGTTAAGCCCCAGGACGCCCCTATGCCTGATATCGATGCTCCATCCACCAGCCCCTAACCCACTCCTTGGGGTTAAATCCCTAATTGTTCTTGTATTCAGAGCTGAACCCAAATATAACACTAGATCATCTGACACCTCAATTGGTACCATTTCAACAAGTGTCAGAATCAGTTTTTCTTTAACAGTATCAGTCGTACGTGGTCCCAGGCCGTGGGATCCAGATGCGGAACTAGAAGGGCGAGAAGCATACAGGGTGACAGGCGTGGTAGAGGGCTTGGCCTGAACATCAGGCGTAAAGCTGCCGTCTGGATCTGATGTCAGGTGACCTGCACACCACGAGGTCACAAGGCGGAAGCGGGATCAAGACAACGGGTTGGTGAGAAGAGATTTTTAAAGATCAGATGAACTCAGGGCTCATGGCTTCACCCTCTGCCTGCCTGCCATTTGGTGCTGAGTTGATCTGGCTGAAGGATCAGGCCAGTATCCTGGGTCACAGGCGTCTGCGATAGGAGCAGCAGCCTTAGCGCCAGAGATGTGAAACCTAAGAAGGAAAGGGCACCAGGGGTGAGACCCCAATGATGAGCTGGAAAATGAACATCTTACGAGAGGAAGAAAGTGGCCCTGAATACTTCTTGCATAAGTCCTTCACCTCCACCATGAATGAGAAAGGGGCTGAGCATGACTGGGAACGATGTTGTTCAGCTGAACTATTTTGAACGTGAGATATGCATCAAAACGACCGGGTGTAATTTGAAAACATCCAAAAACATGAAGTAGTGAAAAAATACCAGACAATCCAAGTCAATTCAATTAATCAGCCATCTAGTTTAATGTGACTAAAACCAAGAAAAATGACTAATGCACAGTTTCTTTGAGAATCATCTCCTTTTTTCTCCTTACAAACTGATGAGGAAAATGGTCTAAGCAAATAAGAACCAATTCAGATTTCATTCTCTACCTACTCGCATCTAAATATGATCTTATCTTTAGCAACAAGATTCTTTGGCGCTCTTAAGTGACTATAGATAGTCAATTCAATGCACATTTTAACTAATCATCATACAATTCCCTCTTCAATAAATTGTATCAGAGCATTATCCCAGGAGGCTTCCCTGCCATTCCTATTCCAAAAGCAAAATGCGTATTCTAATTATAATCCTGCAAGGTCAACAATATTTGCTCAATGCCTTTACTTTGCAGCAAAGTAGGAGCAAACTGAGTAAGAGCTCTTCTTTGCTCTGGATAAATACCACTCAGCTCCTCATTAAGAAAACAATAACCGCAGAATCTCTCATGCAGTTCTCTATCTCTATTCAAATTTCCAGTCCTACAAAAGGAGTCAACTGTTCTTAGTCTTCCCCCATATCATTACTTCTCCTTTATGGTTACAGATCTTTATTCATCCTGGTAACTAACCCAGCCTGGGGCCCCCAGTCTTTTGTCCACACCCCCAGGGTCCCTCATCCTAGCACACTGACACAGATGTAACTGGAGTGGCCAGGAAACCAGGAAGACACACTAGGGATCAATTTATCTTTGGCAAGGGAATTGACTAATAGGTTTTTTCTGTCTCTAATTTCTGTGAGTCCCCTTTGTCAGGGGGATTCTCAGACCAATTCTTTCCTATAGCTGTCCAGAGCACCTGCTCTCAAGCCTGGGTTCAGCACCCGTCAGGCCCTCATACAGCTGTCCGATCTCATCCCTGGTCAGAGCACACACGTCCCTCCGGGACCACGTCGGTGGAAAGGCCCCAGTGCAAGGAGGCTTCTGGTTCACGTGGGTCCTTGGCTGGGAGCACAGAGGCGGTGAGCGCAGTCACCATCCCACAGACTCGTCCACTGCCCCCAGGTACTGGGGGCCCAACAAGAGGAGGTTGACATAGGTCAGGAAGGCAGAGAGGACACGCGCAGAAACTTTCACTAAGATTTTCCTGAATTATTCCGGGATGTCAGCCAAAGCCTGGGCCAACCTCAGTTGCGTCACTGGTAAGTGAACCACGCGCCTGCTGAAATGGTAAAGCAAGACGTGGCCTTGGTTAAAATTCGGGAAATTGGTGACTTGTGTGAGCTGCATAAACTCCCAGTTGGGAGACATTTGAAATGATAATGTTGAATATTTTTCCATCTCTGAGTTTATTTTTTATATTGCATACACGTTTGTCTTGGTATTATCCAACTGGTCCGTATCATCAACAGCATATGTAGATGCAATGCACAAGCATAACCGGTCCACAGCAGAACACGTGCATTTATCCTGCATCGTGTGTGAGTTCAACCCAAATCCACACACATGCATTGCACGCTTCCTTAATGCCAGGCGCCACACTAGCCACTGGGGATACGACACGAAGCAATGCGGTCATAGTACCTACTCTCATGGAGTTTCTGGTCTAACGCCGTGATTCGTTTCACAGTCCGTCCCTTAGCGTTTCCTTTGCTTTCACTCTAGTTGAACCTTAATTAGCTCTCGCAGGAGTTCCTGCACTAGCCCTTTTTCTGAAGTAGCGAACAGGCATTGAGTACTGATTGCAGGCCAAGCGCCCTGGTAACACTCTACACAGATCACCTAATTTACTCTGTTCAACAGCCTTGTGAAGTAGGTGCCATTATTATTATTATTTGAGAACCACTTGATTCTGAGTAGTATAAACATAACTCCATTTATAATATAAACAAACTTTCCATCAATTTCTTCACAGTTAGCCCAAAGAATAAAACCTTTAACTGAATTAGAATTTACATTTGGCCTTAAATATTCTAAAATCCATCCATGTCAACTATGGAATTTTTTTTTTTTTTTTGCGGTACGCGGGCCTCTCACTGTTGTGGCCTCTCCCGTTGCGGAGCACAGGCTCCGGACGCGCAGGCTCAGCGGCCATGGCTCACGGGCCCAGCCGCTCCGCGGCACGTGGTATCTTCCCGGACCGGGGCACGAACCCGTGTCCCCTGCATCGGCAGCCGGGCTCTCAACCACTGCGCCGCCAGGGAAGCCCCCGACTATGGAATTTTAATCTTGCTGCTTGAAAAAGAGCAAACCTTGATCAACGGTCAAATTTATAATTTTTGCTGTTCAGCCATTTTTCTTGATTTTGCTCTCTGATTCTGTACATTCCAGAGTGTTCCATGGATTTGTCATAAACTTCCAAGACGAAGGGAAATTTCTTGCTCATTGTTTGCCTAAAATCTTGGCTCGCGTTCATCTTTTTAAACAAAAAGTATGCTCCCAAAATGCCCACAAGTGCAGCTACGAAAACTCCTTTAAAGATTTTCTTGCCAGTGGTTCCACAGCGTGGGCCGTCGCATCTGAAGCAAGGTCCTGGAGCAACACCCCACCTTGTGTGGCAGACAGCAGGCAGGACATGGCAGCAATCTTCGCTGCTATGATTAACCCCACTTACACGTGAGGAAACGGAGACACCAAGCGACGAAGAAAACTGTCTGAGGCCACAGAGCTAGTTAGTGGTGTGATCTGAACACGGGATCAGGCAGGGTGACTCCAGGGCCAGACTCTGGACTCTAGATATAGGTGTGTGTGTGTAATTAATTTTAAAATTTATTTTATTTTTAAATGCATTCTATTAAGGTCTAGTTGATTTACAATGTATTACTTTCTATTATACAGCCAAGTGATTCAGTTTTACACACACACACACACACACACACACACACACACATTCTTTCTCATATTCTTTTCCATTATAGGACATGTTTTTAAAACATACCTCTGGTCATGTTATTCTCCTCAGATGCCTCCCCTGACTCTTTGCTAATTATTGAATTATAAGCAAAGGTCCCAGACTAGAGTGAAAAGCCCCACTCAGACTTTTTTCAACCGACCTTTGCAATTTGCTGGCCACCCACTATGGGCGGCACATGCTCAGGACTTGGACTATTCACTTCCCCCTGCGAAGAGCCTGCTTCCCCCGCCCCATTTTTATGCTCTTCCCTTTTCCTGAGTTGCCCTTCCAGCCTCTAGACATGTGCCACCTCCTCCCTTGGTCTTTTTTAAATGAAAGCCCAAACAGATGCTATTTCTTCTTGCTTAGAATCACCACATGCGTTATGGGTGCCTCGCTGCACGCGCACCTTCTGCCACGTTCTCAGTTATTGTCGAGTCTCGGGGGAAACAGCGTGTTGGAACGTGGAGCTGGGCTCTGATATCAGGTTGGCCCGAGACTGATTCCAGCTCTTGGAATTTTTAGCTCTGGGATCTCAGGCAAGTTGGGTCACATCTCTCCCTGCTCACAAGCCTCTTGCGGCTCCCACTGCAATTTGGGGTGGGGGAAAGACTTCTGGAATCCAACATAATGTTTACAAACACACATTCCTTTAAAATCCAAGCTCTGCCAAGCACGCATTCCTGGCCAAGCTTATTTCATAAGTCACACCAGTCTTGACCACGAAGCTACCCTTCAACAGCCTGACTTCAGTTTCTCAAATGCCCCAGCAAGCGTCCCTCAAGCCTTCACGGTGCTTTCCTTCCACCTGTGACCCTTCCCGCCGTCTCCTCTGACTCGCTCATTCTGACCCTCGGAGTCTCAGCTTTAAAGTCGTCACATTTTCAGAGAAGACTTCCTGGACCATCTGATCCAGAGACTTCCCTCCCTCCTCCACCCTGAACCCCGCCCCCCTCACTGAAGCCAGTCCTCTGCCTTAGATGTGGAGTGATTTCATTTGTGTGGTTTGCTTGTGGAAGGTCTGTTTTTCCCACTAGACGCAGAAGCTCCCACGAAGGCGGGATGTATGTTCGCTTCCTCACACCTGGCACAGGGAGGTACTCAAGGCAGAAAATGAAGAGAGAAATCTCTCTGTACCCCGGTCCCCTCATTCATAAAATAGGATAACAATAACCCACCGTCACTGCTTTAAGAAGCTGAGCACAGAGTCTGCAAGGCGAAGCTAAGAACTCAGAGCAGCCCAGCTTCCACTGCGAACTGCAATTCCCATCAAGCGAGCTAGCTGCCTTCTCTCTGTATCCTCCCCACAGCTGAGCACAGGGCTTTGGGTACCGTGGGCACCCACGAGTGTTGGCTTTAACTGAACTCAGCTACGCCATCTGAAACCAGAACTCTTCACTTTTGCCAAATATGATGGATTTGACTCCCACACAGAGACGTGCTTCTCCACGATCACGCGACAGAACATCCCCTCAAGCTTTGCCCTTGCGATCAAATTAGGTGAGGCCATAAGTAGGCGTGTGTAATACGATCCCGGCATCACCAGGCTCTCTTGGTTTCACACGCTGAAGATTCCTCCTTGGGAAATTTTCTTCTGAATTAAAAACCTTAAATCATGTGTATCATCATATATTTATGTGATTTGCTTTATACACATATTGTATCACAGACAAGCAAACACTGAAAATGTTTGGAATAGAAGTCGACTGTGCTCATATCCACATTCAAAATTTAACTGTTGAACAAAGAGTTTGAGGGTTTTTGCAAAGTAGGTCAAGTGTAGGATTTCTAATGGGAAATAGGAGAGGTACTGAACTAAAAATGTGTAATAGGCTGGGTGACCATTTAATGACCAAACCAAGACACCTGTAAGAGTGAAAGGAGCCAGTATTGATCATATTAGAACAACAGAGAAACCTGAACTGTCCCAGGGATGCTCTCCTGTGCTCTGGATTTGGGGAAATGCGCAATTCTAACCATACAGCACTGTAGCACCAACAAAGGTTTTCCCTTGCTCCCACCAATCCACCTGTGTCTAGCATTTTCAACTGTTATTTGTCTTTAGATTTGATAATATATTAGGATACCATTCAGCATAATATAATATCACCACAATACCTGATTTTCCCCAGATGAGGTTCACAGAAAACAAAAAAAAAACTGACCAAAAAGCAAGCTGAACGCAGGGAAGGAGAGGGTCTGATGTCCACCCCTCCCGGGTTGGCACCCTGACTGGTTCAGCTCCGCCACGCTGCTCTTCCAGCGCTTCATCACCAACTCAACTAATCTGAGCTCATGTCTGAATTTGTATTTTCAAAACGTGTCAGCTCATTACATTTATTGCATTCTAAATGATATTTAAAATTGACGTAAATAGTTTAAGGAGAAAATATCAAGGGCCTGAAATGAATATCTTTAAATATAATGCAATCAGGTAGATATTTTTGCAATGTTTGGTGACATTAATGTGGCGATACTGAGTAACTGCGGACAATTAGTCAGAAGATGGAGCAGAGGTCTTGTAAGAAAATTACTCCCAGGTGAGAAAACATTGAAAATTCAATTATACTCTGTTTATTACAGGCTTACATTAGCAACTATCTTCCTAATAAAGACCTGATAATACACAAATTAATGGGAACACAGGGGAGTACTTTTAGAAATATTTTTTCTTCTTATAGGATTCTACAATATTGATTTCTAAAGTGCTCCAAATGACAGTGTAAAGCTTGCTGGAGAAAATTCTTAACATAATTTATATGCATAAGAACATAAGATATATTGAAGTACTCAAGATTATGAAAATAACTTTAATGTATAACGACAATGTGCAATAAATTTAATGTTTAAAATTTCAAGTTATGCAAGTGTACAAATCATTTAGGAAGGGAAATCTAGTGAATGCAAATAAGACAAAAACCATAATAAGGGCTGCACAAATGGTCTGAATTCTAATGAAAACAGTATGTCATGGAAGCCAATGCATTCATTCTCCTTTTTACACATGTGGTTTTAAAAATCATCCACAACATAAAACTCTTTATAAAATATTTTTACAGGTCGGAGTATACAAATATTTACCTTCCCACCAAGAAGACCAAAGTGTTTGTCTGTATTGAGCTAAATTTTCCTCTTGTCTTCCTCCCACCATTTTCTTACATCATGGGTAGTTCAATGGACACTTCATTTCTTTTTTTTTTAAACATCTTTATTGGAGTATAATTGCTTTACAGTCACTTCATTTCTTCATTTGGTTGTTGAAAATTTTAACCTGCCACCTATTTTGCGTGTAGCTCTTTTGTTACACAATCCTTGGAGTAGACTTAGAAGCCTAGTCCCTCTTCTCTAGGCATTTATGATAGAGGGAAGGGAAAAAGACAGGTAGATAGATAACTTCAAAATAATGTAGTAAATGCTAAATGTCACGGAAGGACTACAGTGGCTAGACACTACGGGAAATTAGAGGCAGGCCAGCTATTTACACTTTGGGACAATGAAAATGAAACGGTACTTAAGTGGGGCCACGGAAGATCGGCAGGATTTTGATCCGTTAAGGGTAGATGGGAGGGTAATGCAGATCGCCAATGTGGCATGAGCAAGGCCAAGGGGCAAGAAAGCACATGGTTCATTCACGAGACGGCAAACAATAAAGACGAGTCCATTATACAACTTCATACGGAACCTCAGGGAAAGAAGAGGAAGATAAAGCACTTGGTGTTTAATTAACAGGAAAGATAAGCTTCGAGAACTGAAATCTTCCTAAGAAGGTTGATTCAACTTCTTTTCCGTCTTCTCTGATGAACAGACATTTTATGGAGCCAGGAATCAAGAGAATTGGAGGAAAGAAATAAAAATTTCTAGAGGTAAGGAAAGTACAAAAGAAGGGCAGAAATTTGAATGAAGTAATATATATGCTCCCTGTATACCAGGAACTAAGACTAGCTTTGAAATAAATAAACAGTTTGAATTTGACGAAAGTATATAGCAGTGAAAAGATTTCAAGTAGGTAAGTAAGACAAATAATGTTGAAATTTTGGAAGTGATTTGGAAATGGTAAGTGGGAATCAAAAACAGAAAATTGAGCTCCACTTTGGCAAAGAGTTTTGATTGCCATGATGAAAAATATATAATGCAAGTCATGTGAGTTCATTTAAACAAATATTTATAGCAGTTTGTGTTTGGAAAATTTCTTTAAAAACTTCCATTTGCAGCTTTCGATGGCAGTAAGACTTTAAGCAGGAAGAGGAATAGAAAGGATATCAAAGCAGCAGCAGGAAGCCAACAAAGAAACAGCGGAATTCAAAATCAAATATAACTTAGACGCAGCCCGTGAAACCAAAAGATTGGTGCCTCTATTAGCAAGAGAACCACTCTGCTAAAGGGCTAAGCTTTAGAGGGAAAAGGGGACATCTGAGTGCTGTAATGCCCCAAAGAAGGAGAAATTAATTCAAAAATACTAAAAGACACAAACATGTGATAAAGAGGTGTGAAGTTACAAGTGTCTGGCGCTCCTAACAGAGTTATTACTAAGATTCTTCACTCTCAACCCTGGAAGGTCATGGCTTTCAGCTTTGTAGCCTCTGAAAAGTCAGAAACAATGCCTTAACTGTGTTCGTTGAATGAATAATTGAGAAACAAAGTAAGGAAAACTTGGATAATGTATTTTCTCAAAGTGAGGGAATCTGAGATAAACTTCAAAAATGTTGTATACCTGGAAAGAGAAAATCAAAGAGAGGAACTTAGAAGACATCCTCTCAGTGTGGAAGTCGTGATGTCAAGAGCTCCCAGAAAAGTCCACTGAGCTGGCGGCAAGTAATGCCCTTCAAGTCTCGCTTCAGAGACTTCCAGGGAAAGGCTGATCAACTTGTCCGGGAAGACAAGGCCACATAAAGCTGGAAAGGGCTTTCTGTTGGGCCTTCTCCATAACCCAGCAGGAGCTTCTCTGTCTTAATTTTGAGGAGGCAAAGAAAAATAAAACCTCCTGTCCAGAAAGCAATGGGAGCTACTGAAAGTAAGAGACATTATCTTCCTGCGTAGGGGGTGGCGGTCTAAGGGGTGATAGGCATGTGACGTTGCCAGGACAGTCAAATTGGAAAGTCATGTGCTAATTTAACAATCGATGAAGCAAGTTAATTAGAGGATTTAGTCCACAAGAATGTTCCCTCCAAATGGATTATTTTTTTCTTCGGTCTGGGGACAGATCACCACTATTTATTATACAAACACAAAATTTGAGGTCCTTGTGTTTTTAGTTATCCTTATAACATGACCCATTTTTAAATGCATCACAAATGTTTACAGTCTTTTGCATCTCTTGTATGTTTTACTACTACTAAAAAAAAACCCTCTGTTTTATGGATCAAGTGTCTGCAAACAAAATATTATTGGAAGAATATATTTTCCAGGTGGACTACAGACGAAATAGAAATAATTCAAATACATTTAAAGCAAAATGAAACAATCTGAAGTCATCAGTGACAAAATCTGCTTTGTCAAGTATTCCTTAAAAATTGGTGAAGATATCAGCGTCGTACTTAATATAGAAAATATGCAAAGTATAGTTAAAAGAAACAGACCAGTTTATATTCTTCATAACATAATGAATCTGTTGACAGTATGTATATTGCTGTTATTTATAGTCCCATGGTGACAAGAAAATGTCACCAATTACTGGCTACAATGACAGAACACAATTTATTCCTAATGATTTATACCCCTTAGAAAAAAAAAAAAAAGCAGGCTACTAAAAGACAGCTACCATTCTGTTCCCCAACAGCAGTTTTCTAACTGGAAGTATGTTTGCAAAGAATAACAAGTTATTTTTGTTAATGAGGGTTTGCATAATTTACTTATATAACACCGTAAGTGACAAACTAAAATAAGGTACCCTAAGGTATATTTTTAAAACAGATCTAACTGAAATATCATGTTTGTAGAGCAGGCTTTCTTCAACTAACATATCGTATTCCATTTTAAACCTAGATCTCTTCAAAGCTGCATGGACTTTCAGAGTGTGGGAAATAAGAACATGGTACTAAGTCAGCCTTTCATATAGACGTTTACTGCTCATCCTGGCTCATTAAGAACCGCAGGTGGAAAGAAACATGTATTTGAGTGCTCCAGTTAGTTACAAAGAAATTTAGAGTGATGACAGGAAGGAGAAAGAGGGAGAGAGGGCCTGATAATTAATAAGCAGGAAAGTAAACTAGACATTACAATACAATTGAACTAAATTAGTAAGATCAGAGGATGTGAGAAGACAGCCGTAAGTAAATTCTGATCTCGTAATCTGCAGGAGGAAATATGTTCTGGGAAATAAGAGTTTCATGGAAAATTCCAAAGAAATCCAAAGTTGAAATTACAAAGAAATTTATGAAAAAGCAAGAGGAAGGGAAAAGTAACGAGTAATGGCTCTTTTGAGTGGTTCCAGTAACATCACAGTAAGACAGATCAGAATTGAATTAAAGGGCCATAAAAGGGAACTTAACCATTGAAAACATATTTTGAGGACAGATGCCAGGCTTTTTAACATACTGCTGATACATGTCCTAGGCACTAAAAATAACTGAGCAGAAATGTGATGTTACTGTCATCAAAATGGCGAGAGAGAGAGAGAGAGAGAGAGAGAGAGAGAGAGAGAGAGAGTGTGTGTGTGTGTGTGTGTTTTGAGGTCCCCAGAAACCAAGGAGACATAATGAATTGGGAAGACGCTCAGTGAATAATGAAAGTGATTAGGTCTAGGAAGTAGGATCAATTCATCAAAGAATATGACTATTGGGACTAATTAGTTTTGAGAAAAGAAGGATAACAGTCTTGCTACTCAAGTATAAGAAGGATTATGACATGAAGATGAGGACCAAAATTGCTCCATTTCATGCCAAGAACTTAGGATAAAAGTCATGAAAGAAATTCTAATTAAACACAGATACAGGTAAATTCAAAAGAATCGCAATACCTAGTTCAGTTGTATCTCTCCAGACTTCCTGACAGAGAGTGAAGCTGGTATCTCACAAGGTCTCTGTCAGACTTGCAGATTATGATATTCAAGTATCTGGCATATTCTTTAGCCATACAAAACAGAATTGATTTTTAGAGATCATTTCCCCTAGAAACAAGCTGATAATCACATGAATATTCTTTCAGTGAAATAATAACCTGAGCCAGATTGTGTTTTGAGCCTGTAGTATCTCAAGAAAGACACAGCTAATAATACATGGGGAAGTTTGGGGTAGAAATGATTCATGTATGGAGATCAAGTATGACCATGGTCAAAACAAAAATGTATGTTCCACACCAAATCTTTCTTTGAAAAGTGCATGAAAGAGGAAGAGACAATGTTATTGACTGTTTTTCATTTGTTAAAACTGGCTTGATTATCTTTTTTAAAAGATTGAAATATTTAAGTAATGTCATTTTTGTTTTTGTTCTTTTAATTGAAGTATAGTTGACTTACATTAGTTTCACATGTATAACATAGTGATTCAATATTTTTATAGATTATGCACCATACAAAGTTATTAAAATATCATTGACTATATTCCCTGTGCTGTACATTACATTCCTGTGACACTTATTTTATAACTGGTAGCTTGTACCTTTTAATCCCTTTCACCTGTTTCACCCTTCCCCTTCTCCCCTCCCCTCTGGCAACCACTAGTTTGTTCTCTGTATCTGTGAGTCTGTCTTGTTTTGTTCTTTTTGTTCGTTTGTTTTGTTTTTTAGATTCTACAGAAAAGTGAAAACATATAGTATTTGCGAGGAGACAGAGAAAAGAGAACCCCCATGCACTGTTGGTAGGGATGTAAACTGGTGCAGTCACTGTGGAAAACAGTATGGAGGTTCCTCAAAAAACTGAAAACAGAACTACCGTATGATCTAGCAATCCCACTCCTGGGTATTATCTGAAGAAAATAAAAACACTAATTCGAAAAGACATATGCACCCCTATGTTCATTGAAGCATTATTTATAATAGCCAAGATATGGAAGCACACTAAGTGTCCATTGACAGATGAATGGAGAAAGATGTTTTACACACACACACACAGAGGAATATCACTCAGTCATAAAAAAGACTGAAATCTTGCAATTTGTGACAACGTGGGTGGACCTAGAGTGTATTTTGCTAAGTGAAACAAGTCAGAAAAAGAAAGTTATTTTTGTATTTATCTATTAAACATTGAGGACCTGCTTGCCAGGTATGGCAAAATGTTCACCCAAAACTTGCTTCCTTAATATCACTACTAAGCAAATTTCCTAAGCTTATATAGTGAAATACCATACAATACTTATACTTAGATAAAACTCTTAGCAGTGAAACAAATTTATTTTAGGAATCTGAAATGACTGTGAAAACAAAAGATAACAAAACTTTGTAGGCAATAATGTATTAGTTGAAGGGCCATGGTTCCACTCTTTGTAGATGTAATACTTAGACATACACAGAAGCAAAGGAAACGTGGATTATATCTGATTGATGCAAATAATGAATCTAATTTTTCTTGCTACTTTAGGTAGTTTATTAGATTCTCATGCTTCATATCTTCACTTCAATGGACTTATCCTAACCCAACGTGACTTTCCTCCCTTGAGGTAAATCCTCAAGAAAAAACTTTGCAACATTAGCTTTGTAAGGTTAACCAAAAATATAATAACGCATATTTTAAAAAACTTTAATAAGGAGGCACAGTTTGAAGGAACTCAGACACAAAGACACTGGGCGAATGATCCAAGATAAAAAAATGAGTTAATGATAGAATCAGAATAACAGCCCAGATCTCTCCACTTCCAATCAAGTGTCCTTAGCACTGTGCCTATGGAACTCTTTGCTTAAAATAGGAGAATTATATCTTTGACTAAGAAGTGTGAAACAAATTCAACTACACAGAAGCTCAAGGTGACATGGAAGACATTTAAATTTATAAGACTTTTTCCTTCTCTTTGAAAAGTAGGTGATCTGAGGGGACCTTCACTCTACTATTGTCTAGATTCCAGGAGATTCCACATAAGAATAGGCTGTGTATTATAGTGGTTTTGGAATTAGATGGTGGATTTCAACCCTGGCTTTGTCATTTAGTACCCGTGGGACCTTAGCAAGATATTTGGAGTCTCTAAGTCTTAGTTTTCTTTCCTTGGTTAAATAGGGATAATACTAACCTCAAAAGGTGTCAGGCGGACTACAATAGGTGCTCAATAAAATCCAAATATCTATCTCTATCTCTATTCTACTCTGCCATTTGGATTTTCATATAATGACTTTTCTAAAGAACAAAAACCACAACGTTCACATCCAAAATCCTTACCGATTATCATTGTTGCAAAATGACTCTTTTTCCAAAATGCTTCTATAGAGTAGTGACACTTCCCATGGGATGTCGAAGTATTCTGAAGAATACAAACTGTTCCAGGAATGATGGAACGTCATCAGAGCAAAATCAGAATTGGTTGGAGTAGGAGGATTTTTGTGGGTGAAAACTTCTATTTAAAAAAGGGTAAGAAATGTATTTCATGGAAAGGGTCAACCTAAGCGCTGACTCTTTCTGATATTTCTTCAGGAGATGAAATCTTGCCTGACAGCTGCCACCTATCACTGAGCTATACATTTAGTACAAACTACTTGAAATATGGTGGTAGTAACCAGGACTCATGGATATATATGGCAATATTCTTATCCCTTAAAGTACAAACTTTTCACCTCCCAATAAATTCCTTTTCGTCAATTTTTATCCCTTTAGCAATCACTCTTGGAATAGATAGGTAAAATTATGAGAATACTTTAAAGAAACATCGTTCCTCTTCTGACCCTCTGCACTAATCTCATAAGATTTGGAGATGAAATAATAAGTACATTCAATGTGCTAATGGTGAAACCATGAAGTTCACATCTAGACCCTTACAGATGCAAATGCGGACAACAAGAGCTACTGGAATGTAAGTCCTTTGCCTTTACGGCATTGAAGGGCCCACTGGCCCAGCGTTAGGGCACCGCTGTGCCTTTATCAAGCCATCTACAGAACTCAACTGTCCTGACATAAAATCCTAATCAGGACTGAGACCCATTGGCGGAAGGGGAATAAGGTTTACTACTAATAATTTGCAGCCTCCTTCCTTGTACCATCATGGTGTTATCCAGTGGTTCCCGTGGGGAATACGTCTGTTGCAAAACCCTCATTATAGCCATGGCAAAGATATTAAGTCAAGAAGTACAGGAAACCTATTTAAGTCTGTTTTTCTACTACATTTTTTTGCAGTGTCTAAAGGCTACACATTATACTGCTAGTGGTTAACTGTGCATTCCTGAAAACGTTTATTTTTAGTTAGCATTCTAGATCTCTCAGAAACTACCAAACCTGAATTTAGTATCTAAAAACTACTATTTATATAAGATATCTCACAAATTTTGCCCCACTTCTTTAAAAAGATTTAACAGCACTAATTTTTATTGATGTCTCCTTGCCAAAATTTAAGTAGATTAGTATACATTTATTAGACATTATGAAGCATCCCCTAATTAAATTAAATGACATTTACAAAAGCAAATTATGTGAAGAAAATCAATATAAATTCCTACACCACAGACTATATCTAAAAATTCAGCTAAATTAAACATAAAAAAAGAAAAAGAAATATACAAAAGGGAAGAAAATAAAATCGTTATTTGTTCTAGGGGTAAAGTCAACATTTCTAAGCATAAAAAAGCATAAAAAAGTAAATAATATAATTGACGGCTATATTTTAAAGTTTCTAAAAAACTGTATCAAAAATAAAACAGTTTGGCCCATTAGGGAGGCCAAATAAATAATAAATAAATAAATAAAACAAAATTAAACTGAGGAAAATATTTACAAAACACTAAGATTTAGATATTTTAAAAGAGACTGTTATTAAGATTCTTGTTTTGTGAAAACTATGCAATTCAATAAGAAAACAATATGTATACAATGTACACGAATACCTACATCTCCTGTATCTTTTCCAGCAGCCTATGGACTGATGGAAAGAGTCTTTCCTCCCACTGTTACTATCATCTTCTTTAAGTTTTTAAAATTTATTTAATAAGGATGTAGAAACTTTGTGGAAATGAACTTGCTACTCCGAGCTGGAGTAAATACAGATTTTCTTGGCACCTAGAATCTCTAATAAGGAGTGTGTAGCTGTTTAAGCAAGGTGGAATCCTGATAGAGTTGAAGACCTTACGTCTGTGCTGTGCCCCAGCTCTTTTATACTTGGAGTTCATGTCATTATTCATCACTACTGTGGAACTTACACATATGTCTATGAGCAGAAGGCCTGCATTTAAGGAGATGTTTATTTATATCAGGTCCTCCTGCAACCAAACCTGTCTCATCAAGGCCACATGTACACAAGGTGGAAAAAGGCAGAGTCAGCGTCCTAACGTCCTTGAATGTCATCTCTTCTTTCAGTTTCCTAATGTCCTGGAAGACCCATTTCTCCATATACCCCAACAGAATAATGGGCAAAGGGCATAAATTGGCAATTCACGATAGAAGAAATACAAACAATATACACACATATATGAGAATATATTCAATCTATTACTCAAATGAATATAAATTGCAACAGTAAGATACTATGTTTCCATCAAGTTGCCAAAATTTTAAAGCATGGCAACATTCCTTGTCAATGGCATGTGGAAAGAGACACATTTTCACGCTTCTGGTGGGAAGGTAAATTGATATAGGTTTTTTTTGCAGGGCATTTTGACAGGGTATATCAAATGCTTTAAACTGTACGTAACTTTGGCTCTGATATTCCACTTCCAAGAATTCATCCTAAGGTATTAGGGGATACAGAATTAGGGGCAAAGATTTAGCCACTAGAATTGTTATTACAACACGATTTACAAAAGTGAAAATTCAAACAACCTAGATGTTCACAAGTAGTGGATATATTCAACAAATTATGATAAATCACAGCATGGAAAACTATTATGTTGAAGAAGAATATCTAATAATGTGGAGAAACTTAGGTCAAAACAGAAATTGCAATTCTAATTTAAAAATATATACACAGGGCTTCCCTGGTGGCGCAGTGGTTGAGAGTCTGCCTGCCGATGCGGGGGACACGGGTTCGTGCCCCGGGCCAGGAAGATCCCACATGCCATGGAGCGGCTAGGCTCGTGAGCCATGGCCGCTGAGCCTGCATGTCTGGAGCCTGTGCTCTGCAATGGGAGAGGCCACAATGGTGAGAGGCCTGCGTACCACAAAAAAAATAAATAAATAAATACAAATAAAAATATATACACAGATAAAGAATGAAAGTGTAAATACCAAAATAGAAAGTAGTGAATATTATCCATATGCTTCTCTGTGTCTTCAAATGACATGTAATGCTAAGTAAATAAAATAGATAAATTAAGGGCATAGATGTAAACACTCATAACATTTTCTATTTAAAATTGCTTGGTCTAAAGTTCCATTTTTATTATGTCTGTCATCACCTATCATTTTACTTGGGTTATTGACACAGTACCACGCAAATAATAATTAAATGCTTAAAAAATTCTAATGATTATCTGAAGCCTTAAACTCTTTAGATAGGTTAATTCAAATAATTTAGTTCATCTATAAGCACATTTTGTACCTTACAATCTATACAATGGTGCTCCAGTCACAGTAAATGAGACACAGTCCATTATAAGGGAATGTTTTATACTTGCTTTCTGCAGCAACTGACATTTCATTCAAGCACTTTCAAATCCCCCAGGAATCTCCAGCTGATGTATGTCAAAATTTTAAGATCTCTCTTTGTGAACTTTAACACCCCTATAAAAACCAGTTGGAAGAGCAAGCCTACTTCCTACTGATTACTTTGATATTAACCAATTTAAGACGAATCAATTATTCAGTTTAGTCTGAATAATCATTTCACAAAGTCAGTTTTCCAAATTTAAATATGCAAATACTAACAACACTCTGGCTTTTTATAGCCTATTTTTATTTCTCTCAGACAAATCACTTGTGTTCTATTTTTTTGGCTCCCTTTTGAGTAGTTTTAAAAAATAAATGTTTGGTAATTCCTCAAGAGTGTTTGCTAATAATCAAATCTGGTTGTATAATTTTATGTTTATAGACATGCATTTTGTTTTTAAGCAAAATACACAGTATAGCTAGTGCAAAACCATGTGGTAGTTACTAAGGTGGAAAGACTTATATTTAAGCTATTAATTTAATCCTTAAGGCAAAGGTCATAAACACACACTTATATATGTATACATGTATATAGGCGTGTGTATGATTTATATATAATTATATATCTGTATCTATTTTTATTTTGTCATATCTATTTATTATATATGTATTTATTATACAACTATTTTATTATATATTTATATGTTTATATGTAGATTGTACACACACACACACACACACACACACACACACAAACATCGGTGATCAACGAAATAGAACGTTCCCTACGTATCTGTACCTGGAGTAGTACTGAGAACGATCCTCTTACTTCAGGCTCCAGAATTGATAATTACCTGTTTCCTGTTAAACTCCGGATGTGCTTTTCTTTCTTTTCTTTGTTTTTAACAGCTTTACAGTACTGTTTTAAATAAAATCTCAGTTTTGAATAAGAATGTATTTTCCCCCAAACCTTTTAATGACATGAACTGTCAAGTCCATCAAATGTCATCAATTTATACCACACCGACTATGCTATGCTATGATTTTAATCAGTGTAGATAGAAATGTACCTTTTTAAAGTACACCTCTCCTACAGCAAACACTAAACGAATGCTATCACAAAGCTGTAAGATGAAAAGCACCTTACAGGATAAAAAGTGCTGACGAATTCACAGTTACCTAAGTTTATATTCCAAAGATCTCTCTCCTCCCGATCCTTCAGAGGCCAGACTTCATTTCCCCCTCAATCTCCTCACTTTCATCTTCTCATTACTCCTTCCCTTTCCTTAGAAAGAGGCTGAAATGTCCTCCAATATAAAAATACCCCTGCCCTTGTGTTCCCCAGGAGTTACGCCTAACTCTCTCCTTTCTTAGTTAAGATTTGGAAACAATAATCTACCTTTACTGGTACCATAGCTTCTGTTCATCTCCCCACCCACTACAGCTTGACGACCACACCCACTACACAGAAATTAAGATCCTCTGTGCAATCCAAAGGATGTACTTGGCACTTAACTTACTACACTTCTGGAAATTTCTGACTCTGTCAATCATGTCCTGTCTCTTTTGCCTTCTGTGAACTGATCTTGTTTGGTTTTCTTTTTGTCTCTATGGAACATCTCTCTTTGTTTCTTTCACTGGTGCTTCTTCTGTACCTTTATGTTAAATATGGGTGAACTCAGTATTTTATCTTCATTTCTCTTCTTTTCTCACTTTATTTGCTTTTGGGGAGAGGTTTAATTTGCCCTATGGCTTTAACTGCAATGATAGAGATCATAAAGAAAATGTTTCTAAACTAAATGTAACTTGAGTTTTATATATACATATATATATAATTATATATAATTACATTTTATTATATATTATATATAAAATTTATAATATATATGATTATATGTATTGGTACATTTTATTATATATAATATATAAATTTTATAATATATATAATATATGTATATATATAATTGCTTAATATATTCTGAACTTTGATGTCCCACAGACATCTCAAATACAACCTGTCCTTCTCAGAATTACTGACTTTATCACAAACAATATGCTTTAACCTCCAACTTGGATTATAGCATCACTTCCACGTTAGAGGGTCTTTTTAAATGTCTTCCTCTTCTCTAACACCAATGCAATGAATTAATCATCAAGTCGAACCTATTTGAATGTCTCCTTTCCCTTTCCAGTTCTTTGTTCAAATGTTTGTATTTTCTCACTCTGATAATTATAATACTACCTGATTGGCCAATTTGCTTTCAAGTTTGACCTCCAGTTATGTATTCGCTCAGCTACAGTTTCAGGTCCAAATTCAGGCACTGGGTGAGGTGAACACAGAGACACAAGGGTGAACAGGGCCACGGCCCTACGGAGCTTACTCCCTTTGTGGGAAAGACAGTTAACACTCTACACTGCTTTCTGAGTACTTTGCAAAAATGTAAATATGACTGGAATATTCCTCTATACGAAAATTCTTCCGAGACTCCCATTACCTACAGGAAAAAGTACAAATTCCTTAGCATGGCCTTGAAGTCCCTTTGCAACATGGTCTGGAGCTACCTGTACAGCCTAAACTCTCATAACTCATCCACACAACACCCTGTGTTCCAGGCACCAAAGAGCCTCTGGCTCTTGGAACAGTCCCCAGGGATTTCACACTCTCTCCTTCACTGCTTTGTCTACACCTTGCATTTTTACACATCCTTTGAGCCTGTGTAACAATGCCACCTCCTTCCTCCTTTATAAAACCTTTTTTCCTCTCCTGCCCTCAATTTCTGTGGCAAGAATCTGCTCTGTGCTGACACTGACTTCACGTACTGTGTTGTAATATTACTTAGCACATTAAAGTACAATTACAATGTAATATCTACTTGCCTGTTTTCCCAACCAGCCTATGGACTTCTAGAGTCAGAGACTATATCATACTCATTTACTTGTTTTGTAGCCCCTGGTACGATACCTAGCATTTACCATTCATTGATTGAGAATGTAGCTGACATACTCAATGAGAAATCAATTCCAAGTCACATCTCAACTTTATTCAGTTTTCAGTTTCTATGTGACTTGATATTTAAAGGCACTACTCATAAGACATTTTAAATTGTCCCTTTCTCAAGTTTATACTCATTTGTATCCATTTCAATACGCATTCAGAAAGCTTTTACACTTAGTTTATAGTCCATTCATTATGGCAAACTATCTCAAGTCAACTGATAAAGAGAAGAAAATTCCAATAGAGTGAAACCCTCGTTCAAACTACTCAGTAAATAAGGGAGAAGATTTTTCACATTTAAACTTGTGTGTAGGTAAATGTTAATTAACAGAATTATTATGACCTGAGAAGAATATTCTATAAATAACCCCCCCCCAAATCAGTTCGTTGCTTTTCAAACACTTGAACACCCTTGGAATGGCAAATAAACTACGGTTCTACGGCTCTAACACTTATTTTTTCTAGTTCAGTGATAATTACATCAATGAACCTGACTCGGCATTCGTTGCTGTTCAATTCATTAATTAAAACAATTTTACCACTACTACTGTGATTTTCCAAGGATATCAAACCACATTCAAAAATCAAAATAGCATGCCTCATCAGTTTTGATTTGTGTTAGTATATGCTGCACTTTGATTTCAACTCCACAACTAAAAGAACATCTGGATGTTAAACAGATACTGCATATACTCCATATACTTCGAACAAAAGTACTTAGAATACAAGTTGTTTTGTAGAAATGACAATATCCGTGTGACAAGTAGCAAACTGTCAAGCAGTGCCAAAAATCCTCTTAGAATGGAAAATATAAATGTATATAAATACTTAAGTGATAACAACCATGGTGGTGGACTTTATGGCATTCTTAATTCTACTTTCATAATACTAAATTTTTAAAAAGTTTTATTTAAATCGTCACTTACTTGTGCTCAAGTGACTTGTAACATATCCATGAAGTGAATGTATTTCATCCAAGATGAAGTACGGAAGCTTTTGCTTAAAGAATGACAAGTTGCTGTTTAAACTATAAACATATACCCATCAAGGTGATGTAATTATTTTTATATATTGGAAGCTATTTGACTGTATTTTGCAAAGCAGTACTTTAATTCTGACCTTGATTTAGGAAGCATGCAACATATTACTTTTGCTATTTTGACATCCCAGCGCACCTAAAACATAAAATATAATTTACAACAGTAGGACATGATGGAATTGACCATTACATGCGAGAAGAGAGCCCATAATGGAATTTATATTCAAGTTGCGGTTTAGCGTGTGTAGTAAAGTCTCATCAAATTAGAATAACACTGAAATACCATTTATTTCTTGCAGCAACGGAATTCCTCCTTAATTCTCACAACCCATTTCCAAAGTAGGCTGAGAGTTGAGAAAGATCAAGCTGAAGGAATGGAACCAGGCTACAGGCAAAAATCCACCTCTCTTCAAATTATTTGTGGAAAACTCAACGATTAGCCTCGTGTAGAAAAAGAGCCAGGAGAGGAATGACGTCTGTGTCACGGCTAGAAGCATCACAAGTACGTGACGTAACAGGGACTCCAACGCCACTGGCAGTTTCTCCCACACTATTCTAGAACTTAACTGGTGAGAGCAGAGTTACAAATCCTTCCATTTCTTCTCTCACCTATATTCAGTTGCTCAGAGAGAAAAAATTGCCCTGCCCACTTTTTCAGAGAACATATTTTGCCCAATGTGGTAATTTGGATCGCAAAATAAAGTTCTCTACTGTGACAGTGATGTAAACATCACTACAACAGTTTATCAAATTGGTTTAAGGGGTATATCTTTTTGTTTGTTTGTTTGTTTTTATTTTTTTGCGGTACGCGGGCCTCTCACTGTCGTGGCCTCTCCCGCTGCGGAGCACAGGCTCCGGACGCGCAGGCTCAGCGGCCGTGGCTCACGGGCCCAGCCGCTCTGCGGCATGTGGGATCTTCCCGGACCGGGGCACGAACCCGTGTCCCCTGCATCGGCAGGCGTACTCTCAACCACTGTGCCACCAGGGAAGCCGGGGGTATATCTTTTTTTTAAGTATAGTAGCTCAACTTTTAGATTTTATCTATCCATACAGAAAGTAGACTTTAAAACTACTATTTCAAAGGACAAGTAAATTGGTTTTTTGAAGTGTTTCAGTCTGGCAAAGCAAGTATCTATTACACTTAAAAATACTGCACATTAATGCTCTATGCTTCTTGTTAGTCAAATTAGCCTTGGAATACTCTAGTATCTGCACAGTTAGTGTGGCATTAGTGAGGTCCTACCACAGGTATATTGCTAAGACCCCAGGTGAGAAATAAAGTCTTCCAGGAGGGATTTATTTTATTGGGTGAACTCATGAGCACCAGTTAAATTGCCTTTTAATTGACTGGCTGTCTAAGTAACATGCCTTTGAGAGAAGCACCACTTTTGAAACTTCCTTTGCCCAGAAAGGGAAGGAGCACGTTTAACTCTTTGAAGTCTACAGCCGTCAGACTAATTATCAGCACCACTCAATGTACGTTCATTTAATTACAGTGAATTTAAAAGTATGCGGGGTTTTAGAGAAAAATAAAAGAGTCAATAAATGGTGACAGAAATTCCAGGCTACGCAAATCAGCAGTGGGTCTCCTGGAGGAGACCACTCGCTCTCCCTCATTCGCCAAATGTACCAGTACTTGACTAATGCAGACAGAGGGGGAAAATGGAAGTGGGGCAGGGGACACGCTGTGCGCCAAGACTACGTAGGTACTTGATACCGTGCACCTCACTTAATCTTCACAAACACTTAAGAAGGACATATAATTTTCCACCGTTTACAAATAATAATAAGAGGACACCCTTGTTTGGAACTCACTAGACGCCAGGCACCGTTGTTCTAAGCATATTATACATCTGAGCTCATTTAACCCTCACAACAACCCCATAAGGACTGCACGTCATTTGTGATCTTCTGCATTTTACCCTCATGGAAACGGTAGCACAGGAAGGTTAAGTCACTTGCCCAAGGCCACACAGCTGGGAGGTGGTGGAGCCAGTACAATCCCAGGTGGTCTGCCCCGTCAACACGTTCTCAACTGTTTCCCTCAGAGGAGGCTCTCGAGGTCCCCAGTTACGACGAGGTAGAAGAGGAGAGGAGAGCCAATTCCTCTTGGTCTGTCTAGTGTCAAAGGTCATCGGTTCCCAAGGGGCAGGAGAGGTCGTGGAGACAGGCAGAAGCAGCAAGACGAAGACCTCCACATCTCTGGGGCCAGCAGTACAACTGGCCGAGTAGCCGGGCAGAGGCGGGAAAGTTGGGACCTTGAGCTCTGGGTGGCTCAGGAGCAAACGGTCTTAGGGGTCGAATGAAAGCGTTTACAGCCTGAGCGCTGTGATTCTGAATCCAGGCACTCCTCACGATACCACACTGCTGGCTGACAAAGGGTAATAATACATGCCAGGCTGCTTCTGGGAGAAGATGCACAAATAAACATTTTTACAGCTTGAAGCTTGATGTTTTGAAAAAAAAAAAAGTTCTTTGTTCCTGACATTTACATAGATATTTGGAATTCGGATCAGATGACTTGCAAAGCCGGAGAGTGGGTGTTCAGTCAGGGGTCTTTTAACATCCATCAGAGACAGGAAAGATGCCTCAGCCAGCCAGAGCACACTGGTAACTTTCCCCTTGATTACGGCAGCCCAGCACATTTATTTTGTAGCCGCTTACTAGGACGGTTGCTAATAGGTGGTCACAAACCATGGACCCTCCAGTGTTTGCCCTGGAGCATGGCATTGACTTAGAAAGCTGTCAGTACGTGTCAAGAGAGGCCTTCTCCCACATCCTTAATTCGGAACAAGATTAACATTTGAAATTTGATATGAAACTTAATATACTGTAATAAATTGTTTTTCTCAAATTGCTTCTTAACATCAACTCCCCATGGTTGGTGAAGAGTTAGTTTTGCAAAAGAATATATTTTATCACTGGTTTAGAATCTCTGCTAACACGGAGACGTGTGACATGGTCCGAATGTTCCTTTACTCTCATGGGATGCTCAGGCCATCAAAATTTCATTAGCCTCACAGCAGTTCTAGCACCTTCTTAACTTGAACTGTTGGCCTCCTTATCAATAAATAAATGAAATCTAATCCCTTGCAGTGACTAAACTCTTCTTTGAAGTTATAACTAGAATATCACTCACTCAGCTTGCATAATTGCACAAATGTTGAATAACATTTTATCTTTTTCTGAGGAAAACAGCCTTATTCACATTATTTCAAATGACAAAAACAGTCAACCCAAACTCCCCTGCTAAACTGGGGGGAAAAAACAAGTCAGTGTCTGGTTTCTCAATTAGTTTCACTTCGGTGAGTTATTTTATGCGCATCCTTCTTGTTTCAACTTATAGTGAAATGATAGAACGTCTAAGGACACACGGCAAGCTAAGATGAAAATGAATAAAATTTGACAATTTAAATAAGCGAAAGTCAAAGGTAAATATAGCTGGAAAAATCAATAATCTTTCAGCGTGAGAGCATTTAAGAATACCCGAGTTGAATTATTTTAGAAATGTTATATTATAAATATTTGACTAGAAGTAGTACTAATAGTAGAAACAGGTAATGGATTTGAGGATCTTGTTCATAAAGATGTTAGGAGGCCCTGTGTATGATTACAAATTTTAGTTTTTACTGTAGCCCAGCTTAAGAAGTTTTTTATGTCGGAAAAAAACCCTCGATACTCTTGTTTAATTCCACAATTCAAAATGATAAGGTCTGCTAAATACCAGAAAATTAGGCTTCCCTAGATCCCAATGTAATTTATTACTTTAAATGGAATTTTGCTCTGTCTGACTAATCACTGAAAATTCAGAACAAATAAATGAATCTGCAATGTTACTATGGACACACATACGAAATCTATGAAATAGCCAGTGTTCAGTAAGAGGTCATCTCTATTTTTTTTCCTCTTTTGTTTTCTTCCCTAAGCTGACCTCATTGGGAGTTCTTAGACCATCAAAATGTTGTTTCAAAAAACAACCGCAGCCAAACCTTGGGGAAAGAGTAAACACAAGTTTAAGTCATCACTTGTCCAGCTCAACAAACATTGTTTTTGACACTTTATACTCTTAACTTGGCTGACCTGTTTACTCTCAACAAATGCTACCAAATGTTCTGAACTTTGAGGCAAGGCCCCTGACACCACCTTCCTGTGTCTCTTATTCTGCTTCAGAACACCACTTGGAGAAATGGATGAGTGTAACTTTCCTTGTCTTTACATCATTCCAAGGACATGGAGTAGGAGATTCCCGGGGCAGCAAGTCCCTCCTCTCGTTCATAATAAGTGCAAATAGAGAGGGGCGGCAGTGTGAGAAAGTCATCAGGCTTGTCACCCCGCCCCCAGGCATTTGGATGTTAGATACTGTTAACTAGAGGTGGCAACGCTTCTAAGTTTTCTGAAAAGAATAAAATGGCATGTGTTTGGGAATTCACTGTGAGATGGTTTTAGCAGATATACAAGTTAAAAAATAATAAAATTAATTTATATTTTACCAATACAGACACAATAACAAGATACACTCGTTATGAGAGAGAGAGAGAGAAACAGAGATGCTACAAAGGGTGTATATAGAAAGGGCACGCCGACGCAATGTGGGACGATATCTAATGGATACGGATATGGAAGGTCCATGATGCAGAAAATCAGAACTGAACGCATTGTCCTGCTGCACCCTCCTCTGCTCTTTTCCGAAACCATCATACCTTTTTTCATGTATTTTAGGAAAATCAAACGTCAAATAACGCATCTGAATATAACCACTGTGCCTACAATTGCTTGCAGAGTGTTACATAAACATACAGAGGGACAGGAAGCAAAACTGATGGCAAATCTTACATACTTAAGGTTAGAAACTTCTGAGTCCAGTGAAAATTTCTATAAACACAGGTTTTACTGAGGTGAATGGATTAGCTCAGGAAAACACTGCAGTCAGATTCTAAGACTCATTTTGTTAGACAGAACTGCCCTTGTTTCCTGTTTTGGGTTGGGATAAGTCCAGCCTCCACCAAGAACTGACACTTCCAAAATGAATACATTGAGTGCCTATTAGTAGTTGATTTTGACTTTGGTTTAATGCATCCAAGTATTCTCCACAAGATATTGCTTTAGTTGGTTTAAAGTAGACCTTTTGTTCCCTGGATAGCAAGAAAACAAGTACTAAGCAGTAGGAAGCAGTAGCTACCCCTTGGTTTGGTGACTGAGCTGAGACTAAAAGCTGACAATGACCTGCTTTCCTGTCACAAAGGAGAGCTGACAAGCTTGCTCAATAAGTAACGAAAAGGAAACCATCAGTAAAACAGCATCTTTCTTTTCACACGTCATGCAGTTCTTCCATTTTAATTTTCTCTCTGCTTTTTTGATACACCGTATACACAGCATTAATAACTAGATTAAAGTAGCAAGTATGCTGTTAACATTAAATGCTGAAAGAGAAATGTCATTTTGTTGTCCGGTGCATTGTTGCTGATGCTACAATTCTTCCCAGAAGCTGCACTGACTAAAAATTAAGTTTTCTTTGAAATCTATTATTGCATAGAAATTAACTGTTTCTTTATTATTCTGCGTTGGTGATAGGAAAAGAGTCCCAATATATCGATTTTTCTTACAGTATGCTATTTGGATACCCTAAAATCCAGTTTTTGTGCATCGATTTAATTGCAGAGTGATCCAGTCCCCCAAGCACATCAAAGGCCACACTCCCTTCTCTTTGCCAAGATTTCGATTGCTGTCATCAACAAGCAAGTTGAAAGCATGATCAAATTTGTTCTTCAGTCATTAAGCCCTGTTAATAAACTATTCCGTGTGCTCAGTCAACCATTCTAAGATTCTGGAACTTCTTTGAGGTATTTTCAAGAGGAATCTACAAAGACATCTCTGATTACAAGCTGGCTGTGGGGTAAACTTTACCACCACTTGCTTTGCTACTCCATCGAGGATAACAGGTGACACGGTCCAAGATAAGTCAAAGCCAATCTTTGTGTTTTTTTTTTTTTTCTTATCACGATTAAACTGTTTTTCAAAAGTATAGCTAACACAACAGAGAAAGCCTGCATAATTTTACAATCTGATTCGTCGAATATTGACTTTTTCCCAGGGAAAAAAAATGCAATAACGAAGGACATTTCTTGAGCGCTACTAGTAGCGTTGCAATACAAAGAAAGGCAGAAGAAAGCAAGAGAAGGAGAGATGGGAGGAAGGAAGCAAGCCACGCCTCCAGAGTCAACGGAAACAGACAGAAGCACTGAACGCCAACATTACGAAGCCAAAGAAAAAAGAACTTACCGTTTTCACTGTCCGACTTGTTTTCGTGCTCTGTATCTGTCAGGGTGAGGGCTGAGTTGGACCGGCTTGACAGACAGGAGCTGCGGCCTGACTTGACCCCCCTGCCCCACAGTCTCATGGCATGCTCTGGGGACATCACTGCTTCATTCTCAGTGTCAGCGTCTGACCCTGCACTGATAGAGTAACCTCTGTGAGGGAGCCCCATTTCCGCACAAAACGTCAGTCCTCTTCGGGCTTCCGGTTCACAAACGCCTAACTGCCTTAGGGTGAAATTCTGTCCTAATTAGGGGGAGAAAAGATGACAGCTAGTGAGTATATGTCTCGTTTCAGTTTTTTATAAACAAAATCTCCCTAAAATAAACACTTAAGCATCCAGTCTTGTCCGCTCTCAGCACCAGATGTTTGCATTAGCTCCACATGACCTGTGGTCGCGTGGGTCCAGGTGGGGTGCAGGGAGCTCCATCTCTGACTTGCCACCCACCACGGCTCAGAGCTCCTTTGTCAACTATTTCAGCCCATAAACACCTCCAGAGAGCCCGGCAGGTAAAGCGGCCCAGACCAGGAAAACCCAACCCAGAGAAAGGCTTAGTTATCCTTGATAGAACTGTGTTTAGCAGACTTGTGAAGCCATAGAAATGGTCAGAATTGTTTCCTGGGTCCTGGCTCTCATCCCAAACAGTAGGATTTTCCCGCCCAGGTGTCACTCCTTTGGAAGAGAAAAGATTGCCCTCCAGAATAAGTTACCCAATAATCAGAAAAAATTAGAAACCGGGGCCTGGGCAGTCTTTATTATATTTTCCCACCTAAAACTTAACAACCAATATAAACATGTAACATGTGTGTACAAACATACACTAACTTTTGGAGTGTAATGTCATGAAAATGTGCAGACACCTGACTTCCCAGATTTTTTGCTTTAATAAACACCTGGAAACATCTGTATTGATCAGAGTAAACCAATTTGTGCAAATAAAGTGCACTCTAAAAAATAAAGCGGGAGTATTCTGTATTTAAAAATTAATGATAAAATCAAGTTCCCTGCAAAATAAATGGTTGTGAACCCTGAAGGCTTTTACTAATAAATTGAGCATAATAAAACTCATGACACTGCAATAACTTACAGCAAAAGTGTTTAAATTAGGTGACACTTTAAAATGACTGCCGTTATTAATGGCTTTTCTAATCCTGTATTTATTCTTGAAAATTTCACCTATGTTTTATGATACTAGGGGTGAGAAGAGAGACAAAAATGTTTGCTTAGAGGATGCATACACATGGGCCTTCCATTTCCCGTCTCATTGGCATGGTAGAGTCTAAGATTTAGGTACCGACTAGAATCCAAATACAGGAAAAGAATAGTAGTATACCAAGGCTGATTTAAATGCTACCATATAATACCAAACTTTTAAGAATATTAAGCATTTATATTACTCAGAGTTTTCACTTTTGTACTTCCCTCTCTTATATCCACAAACATTTTAAAGTTAATTGGCTAGTATGAGAAATAACATACATTACATTTTTTAAAAGAGGGTGTTATAAATTATTTGTAATAATAACATCTTGAATCTTCTAGGAAATGAATCAGACATAATGCACAAGACACTAAACATTTGGTTGTACAAACATCAGCACTCTCTAGGATTCAGCCCACTTTAACCCGTGTGGTTAATTGCTTTATTGTTGTGGTCAGATCACAAGTCGGAATCTGCTTTATCTCGGTCAGACTTCCAAATGGATTCTGACAATGACACTCATAAATAATGAAAATCTGTTGCTACAAATTAGCTACAAATCATCTCAGAGAGATGTGAATAAGTATCTGAACCAAAAAGTATGTCAAAGACAAAGGAAGTAGTTGGGACTTCCCTGGTGATGCAGTGGTTAAGAATCTGCCTGCCAACGCAGGGGACACAGGTTTGAGCCCTGGTCCGCGAAGATCCCACGTGCCGCAGAGCAGCTGGGCCCGTGTGCCACAACTACTGAGGCCCGCGCACCTAGAGCCTGTGCTCCGCGACAAGAGAAGCCACCGCAATGAGAAGCCCGTGCACTGCAACGGAGAGTAGCCCCCACTCGCCGCAACTAGAGGAAGCCCACGCGCAGCAGCGAAGACCCAACGCAGCCAAAAATAAACAAAAACAAATAAATAAATTAATTTTAAAAAAGGGTCTTCTCATTCCAAGTGCAAATATTCAACCTAGATTTTCTATAAAAGAAATAAAAATAAAAAATAAAGGAAGTAGCAAAAATAAAGAAGAGGGAATAAAAACTCATTGAACAGTGAGAAAGTGGGCAAGCTTAATGAGCTAAGACATAGTAGTGGCAATATTTTTAAAAGAAATAGTGTGGACTGTACTTATGAAAGTATATCCAAAAATGGTCAATGTAATGGACAGTTAATGGAATGTAATGGACAGTTAATGTGAAAGAGCTTATCCATTACTATTTATATGTCATATCTAAAATGGGGAGGGGGGGAAAGGGTGTAAAACAGTTAAACATCACCATCAAACATGTTGATTTTTCCAAAACAATTTTTAAAGGGTGAAAATGAATGATAAGATCCCGTGCATCTTTCCTCTATTTGGGGAGGTTCCCACATTGGAGCATAAAAATAAGAGCCAAGTTAAAAGACAGTAAGAACTCGCTTTCTAATCTCTGAAATGTAACTTGAAACATTTTCCATGTTACTGACTTTTCCCACTGTTGCCATCTTGATGCAAAAATCTATGGGGTGAAGGAAAGCAGAAAATGTTATCTGGGTATGTAAACACAGTTCATTGTGCAAATGAATATCCAAGACATCGTCCCTATGAATTGGTATGTGTATCCCAAACTCCTTAAACATCTGACCCTCCACCCAGAGATAAACCCATGCACATATGGTCACCTTATCTTTGATAAAGGAGGCAAGAATATACAATGGAGAAAAGACAGCCTCTTCAATAAATGGTGTTGGGAAAACTGGACAGCAACATGTAAAAGAATGAAGTTAGAACACTCCCTAACACCATACACAAAAATAAACTCAAAATGGATTAAAGACCTAAATGTAAGGCCAGACGCTATCAAACTCTTAGAGGAAAACATAGGCAGAACACTCTATGACATAAATCACAGCTAGATCCTTTCTGACCCACCTCCTAGAGAAATGGAAATAAAAACAAAAATAAACAAGTGGGACCTAATGAAACTTAAAAGCTCTTGCCCAGCAAAGGAAACCATAAACAAGATGAAAAGACAACCCTCAGAATGGGAGAAAATATTTGCAAATGAAGGAACTGACAAAGGATTAATCTCTAAAATATACAAGCAGCTCAATATCAAAAAAACAAATGACCCAATCCAAAAATGGGCAGAAGACCTAAATAGACATTTCTCCAAAGAAGACATACAGATGGCCAGCAAACACATGAAAGGATGCTCAACATCACTAATCATTAGAGAAATGCAAATCAAAACTACAATGAGATATCATCTCACACCGGTCAGAATGGCCATCATGAAAAAATCTACAGACAACAAATGCTGGAGAGGGTGTGGAGAAAAGGGAACCCTCTTGCACTGTTGGTGGGAATGTAAATTGATACAGCCACTGTGGAGAACAGTATGGAGGTTCCTTAAAAAAGTAAAAATAGAACTACCATATGACCCAGCAATCCCACTACTGGGCATATACCCTGAGAAAACCATCATTCAAAAAGAGTCATGTACCACAGTGTTCATTGTAGCTCTGTTTACAGTAGCCAGGAGATGGAAGCAACCTAAGTGTCCATCGACAGATGAATGGATAAAGAAGATGTGGCACATATATACAATGGAATATTACTCAACCATAAAAAGAAACGAAATTGAGTTATTTGTAGTGAGGTGGACGGACCTAGAGTCTGTCATACAGAGTGAAGTAAGTCAGAAAGAGAAAAACAAATACCGTATGTTAACACATATATATGGAATCTAAAAAAAAAAAAAAGGTTCTGGTGAACCTAGGGGCAGGACAGGAATAAAGACGCAGACGTAGATAATGGACTTGAGGACACGGGGAGGAAGAAGGGTAAGCTGGGACGAAGTGAGAGAGTAGCATGGACATATATACACTACGAAATGTAAAATAGATAGCTAGTGGGAAGCAGCCACGTAGCATGGGGAGATCAGCTCGGTGCTGTGTGACCGCCTGGAGGGATGGGATAGGGAGAGTGGGAGGGAGACGCAAGAGGGAGGGGATATGGGGATGTATGTATACATATAGCTGATTCACTTTTTTATAAAGCAGAAACTAACACACCATTGTAAAGCAATTAAACTCCAATAAAGATGTTAAAAACAAACAAACAAACATCTGACCCTCTGAAATCAGTGTCTTGCGATGATTCAAACTCTTAAGGTCTGTTTCTGAAATGCAAGCTAGAAAGCAAGCTGTTAGATTTCCTTACTAAATTAAAATTTGCTTTTGCTCTCTTGGGAAAGAACACTAAACTTGATTCCAATGGACCTAATCTAAAGCCACTTACTGGCTTCATTCAACTCACTTCACCACTATCTTTTCACTTTTCAGGGTTTAAGAGATGCTTTATGCTTTAACAAAGTGTAAAGGAAAGCATCGACAAAACAAAAACACAGCCTACTGAATGGGAGAAGGTATTTGCAAATGATAAGACAGATAAGGGATTAATTTCCAACACATATAGACAGCTCACAGAACATCAAAAAAACAACCAACCTGATTTCAAAATGGGCAGAAGAACTGAATAGTCATTTTTCCAAAGAGGAAATGCAGATGGCCACAGATGCTCAACCCCGCTAATCATCAGGGCAACGCAACTCAAAACCACAGTGAGATACCGCCTCCCTTGTCAGAATGGCCATCATCGAGAAGAACACAAATAAATGTTAGTGAGGCTGTGGGGACAAGGGAACCCGCCGACACTGCTGGTGGGAATGTAAACTGATGCAGCCACTGTGGAGAACTGTGTGGGGATTTCTCACAAAACTACAAATAGAACTACCATGTGACCCAGCAATACCACTCCTGGGTATATATCCAAAACATAAACAAAAGCGCTAACTCAAAAAGATACATGCATCTCAATGTTCATAGCAACGTTATTTACAATTGCCCAAGTATGAAGCAACCTAAGTGTCCATCAACAGATAAATGGATAAAGAAGGTGTGTGTGTATATATATATATATATATATATATATATTCCATTATATATATAATACTGAGTATGTATACATATATACACACACACATATACATATATGGCTGAGTAGTATTCCATTATATATATAATACTGAGTACGTATACATATATACACACACACATATACATATATGGCTGAGTAGTATTCCATTATATATATAATACTGAGTATGTATACATATACACACACACACATATACATATATGGCTGAGTAGTATTCCATTATATATATAATACTGAGTATATATATATACACACACACACATATATATATATATATGGCTGAGTAGTATCCATTATATATATAATACTGAGTGTATATATGTACACACACACACATATATATGGCTGAGTAGTATCCATTATATATATAATACTGAGTGTACATATATATATATATATATATATATATACTCAGCCACAGAAAGAATAAAATTTTGCCATCTGCAGCAACGTGGATGGACTTGGAGGGCATTATGCTAAGTGAAATAAATCAAACAGAGAAAGACAAATACTGTATGACATCACTTATATGTAGGATCTGAAAAATACAACAAACTGATGAATAAAACAAACAAGAAGCAGACTAACAGATACAGAGAACAAACTAGCAGTTACCAATGGGGAGAGGGCAGTGGGGAGGACAATACAGGGGAGGGGAGAAAAAAAGGGTTATTATGGAATTATATGAAATCGTATGTATGAATCTTCTGAAAATTGTAAAGCACTATAGAATTTAAAGAATCGTTCATTCAGTTTAAAATTTTTTTAATTAAAAAAAGAGATGCTTTATGTAAATGAAGCCAGCATAAAGGGAAGCAAAATGAAAAATGACAAAAAATAAACACCTGGGCAAATGTAATAATCATAGAGAAATGGACAATTTGAGGGGGGGAACAAGGTTGTTTTCAAATAATTTTAGAATAGTCACATTGCCACCAAAGTTGACTTTTCCTTCATTCAAAACTCTCTCTCCCCAGTGCTTCAAATTCCACTGTTGCTGATTCCCCCCTTAGGTTAAGGATTCTTGCTTGTAGGATCCCTCGTTTTAATGCAGACACCCCTGGGGAGATCTAGCTATTACATTTGAATGAATTAGTCTATTAGATTATTTCCTACAATTCAGCAACGTTTAGCAAGATGGGCTATACTTATGGAAAGCTCAGGCAGTTTGGACAAACAGAAGGAAGATGGTGAAAAGAAGGGTTCCTGATTGGGAGAAGAAGCAATTGGCTCTGGTACCATGGAGCCGGGAATTTGGGGTTGGGATGCGGTTCTTGGCGCTGGATTTTAGGTCAATGTGGAGAAATGGGAAGAGACTGGCAGAAGAAGGCAGCAAAGATGCTCTAGAACCAACTAAAGACAAGACCGTCTTGTTTAAACTCATCTTTGGCTTCAAGTAACATGAAGGAGATGAGGATACATTTATTCTTATTTTCCATGGTTTCTTCAGATTGTGTTCTTTGCAATGCTTCTAACACTATTACCTTAATTTCTTTCTTCACCCTGTAGAGTCTTTATATTAATTCTGTTGGCCGAGACTGGTGAAGTCAGTATTTACCTCCTGCACACTGAATTTTGATAACCTTGATCAGCAAGGCCAGCCACAGGGTTTCCCATTACAATTTGAAACAGTCCCAACATAATAAATTGCAGGAGGAACAAAGTGTACCTGAGGATGAAATTTCTTGTGATTAAAAGGCAAGGTTAGCTTGGACTAGATTAGGCATTTCTGTTTCATGACACTCATAAATTTGAAAAACCTATAAAAGAAAGACTGAATAAACAGCCCAGGCAGGTGGCATCATTGAAAAAAGGTTCACATTTTGAAAAATGAGGGAGGGTATGTGACAAAATGGAAAGGACCACTTTCCACCAGCACTGAGCATAGCTACCTCTTTAATAAAAGAGCGGGGTTGGAAAAAAAATGGCCTTTGTCTTGCATGGTGTCTATAACCTAGTCCGAACAAGAAGGGATTTTTCAAAGCTGCAGTGCAGAGTGATGTTCACCATTAGGCAAGACATCTGCTATGTCTGGTGAGTTGAAAAGGAAAAGTCTCTACGTGAGGGACTAGCCTCGGAGTGACACAGGGTGACTGCAGAACCCAGAGGAGGGTGGTCCCACATGAGAACTCGTGGTATTCTCTCCCCTCTTATGTCTAGATTCTCTAATGCTTAGATTGTGCCCTTTCTCTCTCTCTATTTCACTTGTTTCTTCTCTTTTCCAAAACTACTTTATTGAGATATTAACTCACAAACCATACGGTGAACCTACTTAAAGTGTACAAGTCAATGGTTTTTAGCATACACATGGTGGTGTGCAACTATCACCACAATCAATTTTAGAACATTTTCATCACCCTTGTACCAATTATCAGTCACCTCCCATTTCCCCTCTTACCCCACCGCTCCCTCTAGCCCTAGGCAAGCACTAAGCTACTTTCTCTCACTATAGATTTGTCTACTCTGGACATTTCAAAGAAAAGGGGTCCTACAATATGTAGACTTGTGCGACTGGCTTTTTTCACTTAACATAGTGTTTTCAAGATTCATCCACGTTGTAGCGCGTACCAGCAGTCATTTCCTTTTATGGCCAAATAATATTCCATTGCATAGACACATCATCTGTTATTTATCTGTGTATCAGTTAATGGACATTTGAGTTGTTTCCACTTTTTGGCTATTATGAAAATGCTGCTACGGAACACCATATGTTTTTATTTCTCTTGTGGATATACCTACGAGAGGCATTGCTGGGTCATATTGTATTAGCTCTACGTTTAACCTTTGGAGGAACCGCCAGACTGTTTTCCACAGTGGCTGCACCGCTTTCCTTTCTGACCACAAGTGTATGAGAGTTCCAGTTTCTGCACATCCTCACAACGCTTATTATCTGTTGGCTCTCTTTTATGCCACACTGCCAGTGTGTATATACCACATTGTAAACTTGCAGTGAGGAGTTGGACTACAAGTCATTGGCACAGGAACTGGTACTGAAGCCGTGAACTGTTCTCTTAAAAAGCAACGGATTCTGCGGGTCTGCTACACAATCTCATTATTTCTTTATCATTTTTTTCTTTGCCTTCTATTATGCTGCCTTAGTCTTTGAAAATATTTTGTCTGTTAAAGTTAAAGTATTCTTTAGCGCTGAAAGTCTACCTCTTAGACTGTATCCGAGAGAAATAAAATCACCTGGACTTAAACAGACATGTACAAGTATTGTTTATTACGGCATGGTTGTAAAAATTAAAATAAGTGGAATGTTTACCCGAAAGGGAACTGTTAAATACGTGATATATTCCCTGCATGGAAGGCTATGTGGCTATAGCAGAAAGATTGGGTTTGGACCTATGTTTTCTGTGCTGGAGGGAAGCCTATTATATACATTTTAAGTAAAAAAAATACAAGTTGCAAAGTAGTGTGTAGAGTATGATCCCATTTTTGGAAACGAAGAAGAGACCCAACAGATTATATAAATGCCTATGGTTTTGAGCATGAATAAAGGGGAGGGGGCCATTAACTGTCAAGATGGACCACACAGAAGGAGATGTAAGTGAAGGAAATCAGTAATTTTCTCTTCTATAGTTTTGAATTTTTACTTTGCATGATAATTTCCATTAATTTAAAAACATAAGAAAGAAAGATGAAAGTCCACCTTCTTTTAAGAAAACCAATATATTTTCTTGATTTGCTGTTTAATAGCTCCCATTCAATAATTAGAAATTTAGTTTACTACCTTCCCTTGGAGAAGCTGGGTTTTAAAACTCCTTCCTCATTTATTGTAAAGAAATGAAGTTGTGTAAGACATACAGGAGCAACGTTTTTCTTTTCATTCTTCCCTTTCCCTTCATCATATATGGACTTTTTTAAAGGCAAATAAGCGTCTATTTCTTCTATAGTAACAAGCCCCGTAACTGAGCGTAGGAAATGGAGAGAAGGATCATATAAGTGTAATACACAGAAATAAAATAATCTGTAACTGCCTTTAAGCATTTTCCTTGGCCGTTGCCAGCTTGGATGGAATTATATACTTTCTGACGTGGAGGCATCCTCCTGCAAGGGCGGAGCGCAGCCCCGAACTACAAACTGGACAAACATTTCTCATTTGGTACTGGTGGATTCAGTGTCACCACCATCTTACCCGGAGTTCCCTTTTTTGCTGTGTTTGTAAAACGATAAGAAGATCACAGAGTAAAACAAGCGTGTGGAATTTTTTCCCCTTTGAGTCCTAATGCATATTTTCTGGGATACTCCAAACTTCCTTACGTTAAATTTGTCACTCTTTGAACAGAATACCCACCCTTGAACATGCAGTAGAAGCTCCAGTGAGGGTATAAATCTTGACTTACAGGATCCTACACAAAACTACATTTTAAAAATTAACTTAAAATCCCACTAAATATCTTAACTTTCCCTACCCCATTTTACTCTCTCTATAAAAGGTAAATATCGTCAACAGTATTCAACAGCCTTCTCGATGTACCTATTCATAAGATATTAATATCTAATATTTCTAGAGGACAAAGGAAATGACCACTGTACACCATATTTACAATCCAATTTATCACTCAAAATACGGGTCTAACGGAAGCCATTGCAGGTTACACCCCTCAGCATTCATCCTGAACTCGGCTGTGAACTCTATGTACCTGTCACTGGAAGTGTGTGGTTGAGACTTGACGGTGAACTTGATGAGAAGCCTGAGAAGGGAAAACCCCAAGTGCATTTGCAAGCAGGGAAAGCAGGATTAGATGAACAGCCCCAGAGAATATGCATAAGATAAGAATATGCATAAGGTAAGATTTGTGAAGCCCCCAGGGGGGGACAAACATGGACACTGAAGAGGAGGTTTGGTGGCTCAAACAAGAAAAATGAGGTTGTGAGTCTGCTGACTTATAAAGAAAAGGCATCTTCTTAAGCTTGTACCACGAAGGGTTTAGATACCCACCACAGAATAGCGCAATTCTGACATTAGCAACCATTTGTAACCATTTGTAAGGAGAGTAATCACTTTAAATTTGGTTTTTCTCAAAAGCGTTCTGAAAATGAATTTGCTTTTTATTTTTTACCCAGTCATTGTTTCTTTAGAACAACCCGGGACCCAGCGATGGATGCTAATAAGCCTACAACCCTCCAACGTATCTGCTGCTATCTGATAATCCAACTGCAGTAGGTATTGGTATAAATATGCGTGTGGTTTGGCGCGAAGCAGCAGTTGTTTAATAATTGTGACTGAAGCGGCACCACAGTGATTCACAATGTGGATCTCAAATTGGCAGTGTGGCAAGGAACCAGGTACAAGTTTAGCAGCAAGAGGGTGCTCAGGACATCAGACCAATAAAGGCCGAGGCAGGGGGCAAGGATTACCCCTACTGTGTCCAGAGGAGAGCTGTAAGCTACATCTATCTACTCACACCTTCTGGCAGGTAATCTACAGAGCAGGTTGGCTGCCAAGTCTGAAAGAGGCACTTAACCTACTTAACAGCCAAAATTAGTTAACAATCAGTTAGGAAGGGGAGCTGAAAGAGGGAACTAGGAGGAAAACATTCACATGAAACGATGATGAACTGCAGCTCTTTAACTGGTGTCTTTAAGTACAGAAATTTAAAGCTGAGTAAACATGGCCATCTAAATCCTTTAATCCCACCCCTGACATTCGTAGTGACTGAGAAGGATTAATCATTTTGATCTCTAAATGAATCATTTTAAAGAGTTCATATTTAAAAGGAATAAACTTTGGAGTTGCAGTAATTAGCCTAGGGGATCTGATGTCTGTTTCAGGTTTTTGTCTTTCTTTATGAAACCCTGTTCTCCCGAAGAAAAGGTTTTCTTAGCACCAGGAAGTATTTCAGAAAACATGAAAAAGGGTTTCAGATTCCTTTCGTTTTTGTAAGATGACAGAGGGTAGAACTGGAAATTCACAGCAGCATTAAGTGCTGAACGGTAAGACCACATGGTCGTATTTCTTTTGAAGTCTAGGATCAGTTCCCATTATTCACTATAATGGCATCCAAGACTAAATGAAATCTCAGTCTTTAAAATTAAAAGCATTTTGCTCTTGGGTCTCAAATTTTCCTCTTTCACAGTTTCCAACATGCCTGAATGTTTAATCTATTTTCAAAATGCAAAAAATACAAAGGAACAAAATAAAAATAAGAGTAAGAAAAAAATGGATATATTCCATTTCACTTCCGAAACAGGATAAAATGGTACACAATTAGTATCTTAATCAACAGAGCTATGAATATTAGTTTTACATCCGCCAAATGCTATTGGTGATATTCTAAAATTATACGTACATCTTGCATGATTTACATCTCAGAAACATGAATTTAATTCTTTTGACCTATCTGGAAACACACAATATGCGGAAAGATTTAAACATTATTTATCGTTTCAGGGAATTCCAACATTAAAACTGCCAAAACATGCAACCTATATCCAAGAGTTAAAAATGGACCTTTTTTTCTATTTGGAAATGGATGAAAATATTTGAAAGGCATGGTCCCAGCTACGTGCCACAAGTCGGCCTCCGCTCCCTCGGCACCGTCCTGGAAAGGCGGGGCTGCCATTATCTTAGTGGGCAGAATGTCTTTATCCAGCAAAACACTGGAGTGCATTGGCAGCAGAGGTGGTCTCTAAAAGGACTGTGCTTGCGGTTCAGTGGAGACAATGTGACTGTCCCAGGACCAAGTGAAATGTCATCTTGGCTGAAGCTGGATGCAAAGAGAAAGCGAACCCCAGACCTCCCACGTCCAGCTACACTTGTTTGAGCATGCCTAGCTTGGGGGTTTGTTTCTAAAGTTATTACTGCTTAGGTAAATTCTATATGCAGTGAAGCACACAAATCTTAAGCGGACACTTCAGTGAGTTCTAACGTATGTTTCCACCACGAAGCCCAGCTAAACACAGCACATCTCCTTCACGCCCACAAAGTTCCCGTATCCCCTGAAGTCAATCCCCGTCACCATAGGCAACTACTGTTCTGACTTCTTCTTTTTTTTTTTTTTTTTGCGGTACGCGGGCCTCTCACTGTTGCGGCCTCTCCCGTTGCGGAGCACAGGCTCCGGACGCGCAGGCTCAGCGGCCGTGGCTCACGGGCCCAGCCGCTCCGCGGCATGTGGGATCCTCCCGGACCGGGGCACGAACCCGCGTCCCCTGCATCGGCAGGTGGACTCTCAACCGCTGCGCCACCAGGGAAGCCCCTGACTTCTTTTATTATAGATAGGTTTTGTCTGTTCTTGAACTGAATATAAACAGTCACACAGTATCGACTATGGAGCCTTTCACTTAATGGAATGCTTTTGAGGTTCTTCCACATTGTTGCTTTATCAGTAATTCATCTTTGGTATTACCGGGCTGTGTTCTATTGCATGAATGGAACTACAATTTGTTACATCCATTCACTTGGTGATTCCTGTTTGGGTTGATTATGGAGAAAGCTGCTATGAAGATAAAGCTTCATTTGTCTTATATGTAAATACTTAGGATATGCATTGCTCGGTCAAAAGGAAGATGTTATTTTTAACTTTACATAAGAAGTTGCCGAACAGTTTCTGAAAATCTTGCCATTCTACATTTCGCACTCCCGTCAGCAATGTATGAGAGTTCAGTTGTTCCACATCCTTACAGATATTTGGTGCTGCGGAATTTTTTACTTTAGCCATTCCAGTGGGTGAGTGGTAATATGTCGTCGTAGTTTTAATTTTCAGTTCCCTGATGGCTAATGATGTTGAGCACTGTTTCAGGTACTCATCAGACATTTGTGTATTTTCCATGTAGTTTTGAAGGATTTTGTCCATTTTTAAATTGCATTGTTAATCTTTTTATTATTGAGTTATAGGAGCTCTTTATATAGTCTGGATATAAGTCCTTTGTCATATATATGACATATACGTATATATGTGTATATATGCATGCATATGACAAATATATATACTGTCATATATATGTATGTATACATATATATATATATATATGCTTGCTGTTTCATTTTCTTAAAGGTATTTTCTGATAAGTAGAAGTTTTAATGTTGATGAAGTCCAATTTATCAACTTTCTTTTTCTTTTATGTTTTGTCCTTTTTATGACCTAAGCTATCTATGCTTACTTCAAGGTTGCAAGCATATTCAAGAACATGGTTAACTTTTTCTGTGGTTTTCTTAAAAGGGCTTGGTTTTTCTTGTAAATTAGGAAGGCGAAAGAGTAGGAAAATAATAGGATCAGACTCTGTTTATTTCTGGCTCTGGAACTCACCAGCTGTTGACTGAGTGAGCATTTTCACAAGTCTGAGTCTCAGTTTTCCTCATCTATAAAATGGACTTAGAGGATCTCAGATATCTCCCAACCGTAAGTTTATGCAGAGGCATAAAGAAGGTAGCACAATGGACCATGAAACAAGGCTGAGAACAATAGTATCATGAGTCCAAGCAGGAGGAAAAGGAAGAGAATAGACCTTGGTAAAAGTACGGGTCACAAGGGTTAAAATGTCCTTTAGTACCAGGAACTTTGGGTTTACATTTCATCCCTAAACTAAATCAGAAACCCTGTGCCGTGCTCCTACTGTGCCTGGAATTCATCCTGAATTGAAAATCAACCCTCAGGACAGTGTGAACATTAACCACGGTATCTGCCTGTCTGGAAAGGTGCTTCTCCTCCCCACTCCTATGGTTCCAAGACAGGGATTATTTTTGCCTTTGACCTTTGATGATTCAGAGCGGCAGGTTTTCCCTCACAGCCCCACTCTCCAAATACAACCTCTGTGAATATTTTACTGTTTTTTCTTTCCTTTCTCTTTCTTTCTTTTCTTGTAATTCTGCAAATGGATTTTGTTGTGTTTATTTCAACACTTTTAAGAGTTTTTGAGTCAAGTTTTGTGTGATGCAATTCACAAGTTGGTCTTTTTTGTTTTTGGCTTCTTCCTAATCCCAAACTTCACAGTTGTACAGCAAGTCCTTGCTGTAGGAATCAATGTATTGCGTTTAGATGTTGATAATGGATCACTATATATTTTTCAATGGAAACAACATGGAGGAAGGCCCGATGGAACACGCAGGTGTATTAGGTCACCTGGATGGAAGAACATTCTAGGGTGTGACTCCAATGTACAAGGCTGTCTGTCTGAAAAGAATGTGTGCAGAATTCCAAACAGGAACACCTGTCACTATGGTTGCTTCTCCCATTCATTTTCTGCTTACCAAGCTGGGAGGAACTTCCTCAGCAAATCACTGGTGGTCGCCTGGTTCACAGATGCTCTATGAGGGATGCCAGGACATGAGCTGTGCAGGGGGGATGCAGGGGCCCGGATGAGCTACTGCTTTTCTCAGACTAATAGGAAAACTCATGACCTTTTCATGTGTTCACTGACCACTTGAATTTGCTCTTCTGTGAATTGAAGCTATTTCCCATTGGGTTGTCTTTCTGTTTTCAATTTGTAAAAGTCACTCTTACTTTATTTTATATGTGTGTGTGTGTGTGTGTGTGTGTATCTTTTATCTGTCACATGGATTATAAACATATTTCCCAACAAAATAATTTTGTTCATGGTATGCTTATTTATATTTTATATAAAAGATTTTAAGTAAAAAATAATCATACAAGGCTTCTCTTCTGGTTTTTTTATTTCAGTTAGAATGGTCTCCTCTGTTTTCGGGATGTACACAGTCCCCGGGGCAGGCCGTGTAGATTCGCAACCAGCTTTTCCTTGCCGTCCTCGGTTATAAAAGCTGGAAAGCAAAAATAGTCAATGTGCCCTCTTCTCATGCAGCTAAGCGTAGCCAAGGATAACAGTTGTGAAAAAAAGAGATGCAAGAAGACGTCTCTGGGGAGTGAAAGGAAATAGTCCAATGGAGAGAAACCTTCTCCCTTTTGCTTTGGTTCTATGTCAACAGGAATATGAAAATGCAGCAAACATCTGGGGATCCGTAGGGCAAAGGTCACATGCTACAGATGACTGAGCCAAGAAAGATAGAAGGTATCTGGGGCCCTGAGGGCATCTTTGAACCCTGGACGGTCTGCCTCTGGACTTCTTGTTTTGTAAGAAAATAATTCTGTTAGGTGTTTAAACCACTGTTTTGGGAACTTTCTGCTGCTCACGGGTCAAGTCATTGCTACTTTATTCAGTCTCCCAAATCAACTTCTAGAGTTCTTATTGCTTTATTTTTTACATTTGTCTTTAATCCATCTTAATTTATTTTTGAATATGCTGAAAGATACGGCTCCAGTTTTATACTCTTCCAGACGGGTAGCCAGCCATGCCAGCAACATGTACCGAATCCCAATGAATAGAAAAACCATTTTGTGTTTTATGCTAAACTTCCCTGTACGCTAGGATCTAGTTCCGAAATGTTAGCCAACTCCACTGATCAACTTGTCTTTATTTACGCCAATATCTTATAGACGTGATTACATGGCTTTATACTATTTTAAACAATATATGGTAAGGCCCTTTTATCCTCACTTTTGAATATATTTTTGACATTCATTCTTCCACATTAATTTTCAGATCACTTTCTCCAATTAAACATAAGCCTTGACTCCTATGCATTTATTTTCATAGAACTGGTACTTTTGTATCTGTCTTCCCATCCGAAAACATTGACTGTCTTTCCATTTATTCAGATCTGTTGTCTGTCTCACACTACTATTTACAGATCTCTTCATATTAGGTCCTATACCACTCTTGTTAACATTTATCCCAGAGAACTTTATAGTGTTTGTTGCCATTGTGGTAGGATATTTTTTTTCTGACCGCCAAGTTTAGCCAATTATTGTTTAATAAGTACTTAATGGTATACAACGTGCATCAGGTATTATTCTAAGCAGTTTATATATATCAACTCATTTCATTCTCAGCAAACTGTAGACTGAAGTTGAAGCACAATGTACACGGAAGGAAACTGAAGCACAGAGAAACTAAGTGATTGTTCGAGCGAGTTCCTCGGCCAAAATGAGGTGACTTGCCACTTGGTTAATGAATGGCAGGTGTGGGTCTCAAACACATATCTTCATCCAGAAAATATACTCTCAGCTATTATGCTAAATATACTACCAGCGATGTCCATAGATTCATCTTGCATTTACCCAAGTACCAATTTGCTTCAAACTTGAAAAAAATCTTTCTAGCGGTTTTTATTTCACATGGTTTTTTGTATGTACAAAATCAATCACATATTTAGCAAAAGTGCTAATTTTAACGTTTTCCAAAATATATATCGTTTCATTTTCTTCTCTTACTACAATTGCTAAAATGTCTAAACAATTTTGCATAGTAATCGTGAGGGTAGGTGAGCCTTTTCTGTGTTACTGATTTTAACTGAAATGGTCCTAGAATCTTACCCTTGAGAATGCTTTTTTTTTGTTTTTGCTGTACGCGGGCCTCTCACTGTTTTGGCCTCTCCCGTTGCAGAGCACAGGCTCCGGACACGCAGGCTCAGCGGCCATGGCTCACGGGCCCAGCCGCTCCGCGGCATGTGGGATCCTCCCGGACCGGGGCACGAACCCGTGTCCCCTGCATCGGCAGGCAGACTCTCAACCACTGCGCCACCAGGGAAGCCCTAATTTTTTTGATTGATCATCTTACACGACTAACATATTTGTTCTTTTCCTTCTTGTTTACTTAGTGAGTTTTATTTTAATCAGGAATGGGTTTAAAATTTTATCCCAAACCTTTTCATCATCTAGTGATAAGATCATGCTTTTCTACACTGATTTATTAATCTAATTACGTTAATAGATTTCCCAACATTGAAAAATCCTTGCATCATCACCCAGGATTAGTAACCACTTGGTTATTAATCTGGTCCAGACTGTTACCCTTTTTATACATTGCTAGATTCTTATATACAAATGGTTATTTAGAATTTTTATTACATACATATTGAGAAGAAATTTTGGTCTAGATAGTTTCTTTTTTGTACCATGTTAATCAAGTTTTGTTGTTAAGGTTATGTCAACCTCACAATATGAATTTTAGTGCTTTCCATCTTTTTCTTTTCTTTTTTATTTTTTTGGTGTTGAATAGCTTTTTGAACTATGGACTTAGCTGTACTTTGAAGGTTATGTAAGATTTACCTAGGAACCTATCTGGTACTTTTTAATGGTGTCCCTTTTAATCACCTTGCTAATCTCTTTTGAGGTAACTGATTCTGATGACTTTTCTCCATGTTTTGAAATAATTTGGGGTTGATCATATTTTACTAAGAAAAAATAAATTTCCCTGGATTAAAAAAAATGTGTTGTTTGGAGCAGTTCCTTTTCGTCGTTATGACGTCTTCAGTATCTCTCCTTATTTTCGCTCTCATTATTGTTTAAGCGGGACCATCGGGGCTTTCTGGTTTCTTAGACTTCTTAAAGAATCAACTTTTTGTTTGCTTTTAATTTAAGTTTATCATGATGATCTACTTCTTCCTATTTTCCTGTGGTTCCTTTTTCCTGATATTTCACTTATTTCTTAATATATACAGTATGTTCGTTTTTGTTGGTCTTTTTAGATCTGTTTCTGAAGGAGGTGAACCACATATCCCTCAATAAATGTGTTTTAACAACATTCTTTCCCTAAAAGCTTTTGCTTTGTAAATTTAGCTACTATACTGCGTAATGTATGCACTTTAAGAGTATTCATCCCGTTGTCTCTTACCATTTACTTAGTGGTCCTCTTTACCCTGTTTAGTGTTTTTAATTGTAAATTCCACCTTTCCTAATATTAATACTGCCAATCCTACTTTCTTTTTGTTTGTATTCACCTGATATCTCTTGATATCCATCTCTTTATTCTCAACCACTTTTTAACCATTTTAAGTCTGTTTCTTATAAATACCAATAACGTTTATAAATCAGCTGGTTAGTTTCCGTTTGTGTCAAAATTCAGTTCATTCCTATTTCATGTAATGTGTCATACGGGAGAGTTCACGTCTTCCATCTTGTTTTATGGTTATTCATGATTTTACCTGTTTCCTCTTTTCCCTTGGAGCTGTTTTTGCTAAATTGATCAGATTGCTATTCATGCCTCCCCCCCCCCCCCCCCCCCCCCCGCTAATTAGGTAGGTCTATTGTGCTTTCTTCATTTCACTAATGATTACCTTCCCTTCCCTGACATTCATATTCAAATACATATTTTTCATTACCACATGAATGCAAGATAGCAATTATTCCCCTCCGCCGAAGCTCTGCGCCATGACTGTTTCTCCCCTCTTTCTTCAGATGAGATTTTGGGAACACTTTTGATTTCCCTACCAGCTTCTCCCAACTATTGGATTTTGCTGAGACGGAAGGAGTTTTATTTCTAGTCTTTTCTTAGGGTTTCCCTTGTAGTGGTTCTTGCACATTTCCACTCGCTCTATCGTCCTTTGGGATTTGACCGCACATATACTGCACGGTGGGCGGTTCACCACATTTTCCTTTCCTTTCACAGGTAGTGACTCCGATTCAGTTGGTATCACTTCTTGAATACTTCAGATGGTGCACATTGGTGATACAGTCTCTGAATCTCTGCATGTCCCTAAATATCTTGCGTTTACTCTGAGAGATGGATGATATCTTCTCTGCATATAGAACCCCTGGGCTGTAGTCTTTTCCTTGTGGTAGAAGTTATTCTGTTGTCTTCTAGTTTTCACTGTTGATGATGAGAGAGTCATTAGTTTTATATTTGTTTCTTTTGTAAGTCACAAGAAGAGTAACTTGTTTTTCTTTCTCTAGAATCTTGTAAAATATCTTTATCCACAAAGTTAAAGAATTTCTCGAGGATGTGCTAAGGGGTGTGTGTGTGTTTTCTTAATTTTACCTGGAACTTCGTCTTCTGAGTCATTTCTTCTACTTGGTCTTCAAAACCAGTCATTTGGATTTCAACAATGACCACCCTTCCTTCTTCAACATATCTATTCTGTTTTTCTGGTTTGTAAATCATGGCTTTCCCCACCTTAGCGTTCGGCCGTTACTGCTGGTTTTGCTGCTGCCGTGCTTTTTTTTTGTACTTAGATGTCTGAGAGTGCTCTCATTATAATCTTTCATTTGGGTTTGGGCTTTCCTTTTCTTCCCATCGCTCATTTGCATTCGGAGCTTCCTGATCTGTCTGTTTTGCATCCTACCTCACTTCCTACGTGCTGGGCGCCATTAAGCTTGTTGCTGCTTTCCTGGGGGCTGCCTTGGAAGCAGTGACAAGTCGTCTTAGTCGCTGGGGACAAGCCTTTCTACTCCCTGGGTTCCGGGGTGGCACTCTCACAGTACTGGCGTGGAGAAAAGGCGTCCACTTAGGCTCCCTCAGCTCCTGAGGGGCAAGGAAGACAGCTGCCCCTGCAGCACGACGTCCACTCCCGTGAGTAGAGTGGGAGGGGCCGGGGAGCCTCTCTCCGGCACCGTGAAGCCACAGCGTCCTCTCTGATCCTCACGCTAGGGCTTCACCCCACTTCGAGCTTTCATCTGGCCCAAGAAGAAAGGCACGTGCATCGTGCCTAGACCGCATTTGCACCCACATCACCGCTCAGCTCAGGAGGGGTAAAGAGCCATTTGCGAGATGGGTGAATGAGGCATCACTCGAACAACCCTTATACCACAGTCCTGGATACATGTGTACAGAAAAACTCAGACCGTGCCTCTAATGCCCTTCTGTTTCTCAAAAGAGGGTCACATTTGGTCAGGGGAAGGTCTAGCATCCGGAATCTTGTATAAAAGATGGACCGGGACTCAGGACACAGCCCACCACGCAGGTGCAGCAGGTGCAGCAGGAGGCTTCAGGGCTTGTGGCGTCTCCTTTCCCACCAACTCTACTGGAACCGGCCTCGGGCCAGCAATACCATGAGGCGAGAAGTCGTGTCTGTGGGAGCTGGGGGTTGCTGAGCACCCCTGATGGCGACAAGCAGGAAGACAAGGCAAATCCCAGAGGAAACAGGAGAGTTGCTGGGACCAGAAGCAAGCGGTCAGGGAGCCCCACTCAGAAATCAGTGACCTTCCTCCTTCCCTTCCCTACTTTGTAAATTTATTATGTATTTTGATTTCAGGTGCGTACAAACACAGACATAAGGCTGTCTGCTTTTCAAATTTAAAAACAGGTAACCTTCCTCCCCTGACATTCTATAAATGAAGAATAAATGGTAGGCTTTTCATTTTAAAATTCTGAAATTCACAACCACGACACTGATGACTGACTAACGGGTAAACGCTTTGGGTTAAGACTGTCTCAGAGGTGTTTTTCCTTTTTTTCCAGGGTTAGGGTTCTGTGGAAAAAAAGTGTTCCCACTTCCAGATATCACCTCATTTCAAACTTCACCTTCACGGCCAATGTTCCTCACTGGAGTTGATGAGCTTCCGCATTTGGTCAAGGACATCACAGGCAATGTACATAGTGCGGAGAAGGAAAGATCTTTTATTTTATCACTTCTCTAAAAACTGTGGGATGATCTTACGCAGCTGTTTCATAAGAAATGTGTCTCAGATCTGACAGGATAAATTCCCTTCAAAGATGAATCAAAGAAAATAGTATCCAAGAATGCCAAAGAAGCCACTATTAGCCTAACCCCATCACACCTACAGAGAGCTCCACAGCTGCTGAAAGGACTATTCCCACCACCCAGTAAGCCACACGGAGAGATTTAAAAGGAGAGAAAGAGATCTGTGTGAGAACCGGTCAAACGACACATTACTGTGGAAAGGAAACCCTCCTTAGCTTTACAGTGTCTGAATATAACACGTAATTAACAATAGCCACTTGCCAGTCAGTAAAGCCATAGAAAATGATTAAAATTAAGTTTGATAATAGCCATAAAATTGGTCGATAAAAATAAAAATATTACATTTCTTTTTTTTATAGTTGACTAAAATCATTGTGTTTCTAGATTTGAATTCTCCATGTAATTGCATTAACAGGCGTCTCTACTACCCCTTCCTGCAGCTGAAGCTGCATTTTCCTGTGTCATTCAAAGAAGAAGTGGATTTGGACTGGCAAGGCGCTTTGAAACTCCATGGACAAGCTCAATTAGCATGATTCTTCGGAAGAGTTTCAACGGTCTTTGGCTACCATTAATATTTTTAATCTTTCATTTTTATTATGTGTATGATGTCAGGAGCTGTGGCAGGAAGCACATTTTGTCAATTAAATAATTAATACCACAGCATAATAGTCAGGGAGGAAAAACTGACATTTGTCAGGTTCAAAGAAAATGAAAGGCTGGGAGGATTCTTCATCATGCGTGCTTGGGAAACACATCATCCGATAGCAGACTTTCCCTTGTTCCTTTCTCACCTCATCTGCCGCTCCTGCTACAAATATTCCCCACATCAAAGCAGACGAAAGAAAAAGCATTTGCAATGCCTCCCTCTTCCCCACATGCTCATCCACCCAATCACAAAATCACGTCCATTTTATTTCCCAAATATTGTGTCCAGTCTCCTCATTTCTCTCGATCGGTACCATCAAAATTGGCTAAGACTGACTCCAGGAAACCAGAGGGCAAGGTTGACACTGAACTGCCCGTTTTCTGCCTTGGCAACCGCACAGAGGTTAGAAGCCTGAGCACCTGGGGGCAGACAGGCCTGGGTTCAAGTCCCAGCACGGCGCTCACTGGGATCTCAGGCCTCCAAGCCTTGACCGTCTCAACCTGTGAAAGGACGATGCCCCTGGGCCCTACGTCCCGAGGTGCTGTGAGAGTTCAGTGATGGCGCACGTGACTCCGAGCACACTGACTGGAACGAGGTGAGGAATCAGCACACCTCAGCTGTCCACAGCGGTGCCTTCCATTTACGTCCTTAATACGACCTGACTTATGAACACGTCAACTGAATGGCAGCACCTCCGCACGCTGCACTTTTGCTTTTCCTTTCACCTCCGCTCTGAAACCTCTTCTCACCCCTGCACTCGGCCGCTCCTGACACGAGGCCCCTGTCGGCTGCCTTGTCTCTGTCCCTTCCCTCTGCCCCGTTCACTCTCTAGTCCTTGGCTGGCAAGGAGCTAGGTGACAGGGATGTTTGGTCCCCTAAGACTCTGGTTCCGGGCTTTCCACAGATGGTCTCGCCGTGTCATCAGCAACAGTGTGCACTGGACGAACGCTGCCTGGGAGGTGAAGACTTCAGCTCGCTATTTTTAACCCGTTAAGCGTCCTCTCTGCCTAAACTAAACGCTTGCTGGGGGCAGAGACGTGCTTCCCCGGCGCATCACGCCACACGTGCTGCTTTGTTCCCTCTCACAGGATCCCACAGTGCAGCTTCTTCTTTGCCAACAGGTCACTAAAAGTTATTTTTGTTACAAAAGGTAAGACTTCACACCGGGTTCAGACTGCCTGCATTTCTACAGTACCTGCTGTTTTTGAAACCGGTGTACTCTGATAATCTCTGTTCACTGTGTAGAGATTATGCAAGAAGAAATGGGGTTTAGAACGATCACACATGGGACAGTGAACTCAAGTCCCTTAATTTAGCAAGAGTACCTATCTCAAATATCTGCTCCGTGTTTCCCTTAAAACCTGGATTTGAAATGCTCAGCAAGTTTCCCTCTTCCGTGCCATTCGATACCTGTAATTAGTAGGGCCTTCGCGGGGGCACACCTTTCTGGTGCATCAGATGAGTCTTCTTGACGTAAACTGGCTTAGGTGAGGGAACACTATGTCAACCTACTGAGGGTGGCTCTTTCCACAACGTACAGAAGAAAAGAACCATGGAAAAGTTCAAACTTTGGAATGATTTATAGCATTGTTACTTTTTCTTAAGTTTGTTCCTGTTCAGTATTAAACTGTTAGTCACACTGTCTGTAAGGTGACTGGAAAAGAATGAATATATTCTTTATTGCTGAAGCTTAATTTATTTTTCCTTGTTTCTTGATAAAATTAGCTACGGGATGCTAAGTTCTAGGTAAATGAACTGTGCAGTGCAGATGTAAGAGGATTTTATTTGTATTAGTGGTAACGTTGCCCACATCTCAAGGCTGTGTTGGAAGGAACAAAATGTCCCTCTGTATGCCTAATTTTAAAGAAGCCACTGTCTTTAAAGCACGGAAGTCAGTAGGGTTAGGACTGTGAACTCGAGTTACAGAAGTCGCTATTGCACTGGTAGAACACGCAGGCAGAAAACAGAGCGTAAAAGTGTCCAACAAACACATGGGAATGACCAAACCATAATGGATTACGTTATGGGAAACTAGGATGTTTTAAGGCCTAAACTTAACGTCCCAAGATGCCTTCGAGAGAGAAAATGGAACCCTTGTGACGCAGGCTCTTCTATAAACAGACACAAACGGCTGGGCCAGATGGATCACGAGATGATCCAGAGAAGAATTCTTACTTTCTCATGAGGGAAGATGAGTCTCCTCATGCCAGTTCTAACTACAAAAACAGTGTCTGTGTGCACCTCCCTGAGCCTGGCAGGGAGCCCTGGAGACCTGGGTTTCAAGTTTAGGCACCAACACTTGGACCACACGCAGAACCGCAACCTCACATACGAAATGTGGGGTGTGGGATGATTCTTTACATGGTCCATACCTGCATCTGGGTCCATGTGTCCATAGGTGGCTTTCTGCTTTTACTGTGGGATACTCGGGGATCGTCTAATACCTCAAAGTCTAAATCAGAGGATAGGACATCAATCTAAGAAATAATCATATCACCTCGAAGGGAAAAAAGTGACCCCTGCAGGTTAGCAGGAGCTGCGCGTGCTTCGTGTTACTAGAGCAACGACCTACCTTGTCTGGTGAACTCATCTGCTTCTCTGTGAACCAAATCCTTTACTCTGTTTCCATAAAGCAGCCGCGAGGAATCGTGATCAAAAGCTTTCAGGGTTTCACTGGAACTGTAAGACTTCTGCGTGGGAACCCTGCACTCCGCGCTGTCTGCTGAGGAATTGGTATAGCGCCGTTCCTTCTCCCGTCTGTTCTTGGTCAGGGAGCAGTAAGGCCTACGTTCCTTCACATCCATACTTCATTCCTTCCGGGCGCACATCAGTCCCGGCGAAGTATGCTCAGGGTTCCATTCTCACTGGCCTGTCTGTGAAGATAAAAGGTTTGCATGATGTCAGCGTCACATTTGCCTACAAACTGGCTGTCTCCTCAATCTGGAGAATGGTGGAAAGTAAGGGTATTATTGCTTATTGAGAAAACCTGCTTTCCACAAGAAATGAAAATTCGTGAAATCAGTGTAAAATGTCCTGTATTATCAGGAAGTGAGGCACACGTTCTGGTAATGAGAGCTATGGGTGCTTGTTTAAGCTACTAGATCTGATTTTTCACATTAATACAAAAAAAAAGTAAGGTCAACCACAAATTGTGATACAGAAGCTAGCTAAAAGTTGGTCTTGACGCTTTCTAAATTTTCCGCAATGGAAAAGTTTTCTCTTGCTGCATTTTCTCCATTCATAAAAAATTACCTTTCTTTTTCTTACAAAAACGTATACTACTTTTATTTCTTTTATTTCTTTACTAAAGATTAGGAGCAAATTGGGAGCTTCACGGAAGTGAAACTTTGTCAAGTGCGTTGAACATTTGATTATTTTTCACGAAGACGTTTCCTTCAGAAGGCACAATTATCATGTGTTAATGACCTAAAAGTCTCGACAGGTGGAAAAAAGCGGATCCTTCGCTTCTACTCCTCTCCTTCAAAAGCACTGTGCTTTCTAGAAAATGAATTTAATCAGCACTATCTTGATTTTTAAGGCAATGCAAGTAGCTAAATTGATGGGATAGTTTCCTGCAAGGGCCGGTAGCGAGAATGAGTTAGAAGGAGCAGGGCGAATTGTGTTTCTCTGCCTCGCAACTCTCTTTTTCCTGAATTTGCTAAAAGGACAGGGGTCAGGGTGGGTAGAAAAGGCTCTGCTGCTGAAGATGCAGGGCCCAGAAGAGGGAGGGCCGTATCCACATTCTACACCGTGGTCCAGGGCTCATCCACATTCTACGTGGTCCTCCTTTCAATTCTTTCTCCTTTTGTCTTTCCTTTCAGTCTGAAGGTCCCTTAAGGCCTTGTCTTCAGCATTCAGTGTCTTCCCCGCCCCACTCCTTTCCTAAACTCACTTTTTATTTGAGTGATTCCATAATCAACTTGAAACAAATGATTCCTGGTGGGCCCAGGTCTTCTCCTGGGTTCCACGTCCTTAGGGCTGGGACTTGTATTTAGCTATTTTCTCCTGAGAGTCCTTCTCCGGAAGAGTCTCTCACCCCTCTCTTCATCCTTAGCCATCACGAAACACATCACACTGCTCTCTCTAATGTGCTTCCAACTCGGAGTCTCTTCGCTGACTCTGATTCGCCCACGTCAACTCAGGTTACATCTACACTGTCAACAAGTCTTGATTCTATTCTATCTGAGCAAAATTATGACTCCTAATACCTTTCACTTTCTAACTTCTGCCTGCCTTCCAGCGATAAGGAGAGTGGGGAAACTCTGAGCTGGACTGACCCCAGAATACCAGAAACTATGCTTGGAAAAGTTGGGTGCTCCTCCAGCCGCCTCTTCAACCAAACTGAATCCTACCCGTCCCATATTGAGGGTATCCCCCATGGGGCTCCATGTGTCTCTGCTACTGAACTGAGCTGCACTGTTAAAGCAGCTGCTAATATCTTAGCTTGGTTGTTGACACGTATCTTGACTTCCCTACCTTTTTCTACTTTTTGATGAATCCTATTTTATAAACGAACATTTTTCACTGACCCCCTCTGATTCATTACTCCATTTTTCTCTTTACAAGTTCTCCCAATAGCTTTTAATAGAAATTGGATTCCCTTAACGTAGCTTTCCTTTCTGTTTAAGACAATAAATAATTTCAAGGTGCGGTGACAGGGGCTATATTTGTACAACGGGATTAAAACAACAACACACGGATTTACTCTTGTTATTCCAACAAACAAGTCACTTTAGATAAATATTTATTGAATGACTAATATGCTGAGAACACACCACTGAATCAAACACTGTCCCTGCCCTCAGGGAGCATATGCTTAGTGAGGGAAACAGGTACATTCCTTCTACTGGAGTGAATAAATATGCCCAAGTTAAAGGAAAATCTTGTTTCCAACATAGCCTTGATCTCGTTGGAGGAAAGGTTTATATAGACTCTCATAACTAAATGATCCTCAAAAAGCTTTCCATTGACCAGAAAAATATTGTCATTCAAGCATTTTTAGTGATAGAGTTTGGGGATTTGAAATCATTATAAAGGTTCCATTTCTTGCCCTAAGTTGACATCTTTCAAAAAATAAGTGTTGCTATATATACAAATATGTAGGCATTTTTATACTTTAAAAATGGACTGACTGGGACTTCCCTGGTGGTGCAGTGGTTAAGACTCCGTGCTCCTAATGCAGGGGGCCCGGGTTTGATCCCTGGTCAGGGAACTAGATCCCACACGCCACAGTGAAGATCCCGTGTGCCTCAACTAAGACCTGGAGCTGCCAAATAAATATCTTTTAAAAAATGAACTAATGCCAGGAAAAATTGTTTTATTTTTTCCTCTCTGCTGCAGTTTTGTTTCAATTAGTTAGGCCAGGCATTGGTAAACCCTAGTCCCCTGACCCAATCTGACCCATGACCTGCTTTAGTAAATACAGTTTTACTGGAACGAGGCACATGTATTTGTTTACGTATTCTCCTTGGCTGTGTTCACGTTGCAAAGACAGAGTTGAGCGGTCGCTACAGAGACTGTAGTGAATTGAACTGTGGCTCCCAGAAAGATATGTTGAAGTCTTAACCCCTGGTATCTGTGAAGGTGACCTTATCTGGAAATATGGTCTTTGTAGTTGTAATCGAGTTAGGATGAGGTCATAGTAAGTTAGGGTGGGCTTCAAATCCAATGACTGGTCTCTTTATGAGATAGAAGACGGGGATTTGGATACAGAGACGTACAGACAAACAAGAAAATGGGCCATGTGACGTTGAAGGCAGAGATGGAGGAATGCAGCTATGAGACAAGGGTGCCCAGTGTAGCCAGCAGCCACCAGAAGCCGGCAGAGACGCGGGGAATAGATGCCTCCCTAGGACCTCAGAGGGAGCATGGCCCTGCCAGCACCTCACTGCCATACTTCTTGCCTCCAGAACTGAAAGGATAAATTTCTGTTGATTCAAGCCATCAAATTTGTGATTTTTTTTACTGCAGCCCTAGGAAACTAATACAGAGATCTGATGGCCCCACAAAGTCTAAACGATTTGCTGTCTGGCCCTTTACAGAAAAAAAAAAAATTGCCCATGTCTAAGTCAGACCACACATATTTCCATTCTGTCTTTTTCTTTGTCCCTTTGGACCTTTGAATGTAAAAAGTATTTTCTTTACTATATAGTCCATGATACAGTTTTTCAGTCTTGCAAACCAGGTAAGTCAATAAGTTCTTTAAAGTAATAATATGCACATACGTCATCAGTAGCAAAGATGCATCCTTGCAATAATGTTACCAATGTTTAAAAATCAATTCCAGTTAAATGTTAATAAATTAGGAATCAAAAGATAATTTTATGTATTCTTGAGCTTTATACAACATCTCTAGCACAAAATATCTGACTTTTCTTATTTGTGGAGCAATTCTAAGGTGCCACGAAAAATCAAGATAGAGTATTCAAATACATACACCGTCAAAGAAAGAGACATTTTGGGCTTAGAGCTTCCAAACAATAAAAAATCTTTTGCATCTGTATTTCCGGTTTTGCACATGGTTCAAAGTCTTCAAGGATTTAATTTACACTGTAATGTTTGCAACTACTGATATGCTTCTGATGGAAGTCAGTGAGTTCAATGTGACTTCAAAAGGCAGTTTTCTTAGATTAATGTCCCATGGAAATGACGGTGTTTATTAGAATATTCCAACCTTTTGTCTATATCTATAATTTCTTCTGTTTACATTTACTATTAATCTTGTGATTTACATAGTTTTAAGAATCACATCCATAAAGGATATCGGGAAAATTTGTTGTGTGAGGCCAGTGTGATGATTTTTTATTTGATATTAAAATTATGATATTAATTAACATACTGGGAGTTTGGGGTTAGTAGATGCAAACCATTACATTTAGAATGGGTAAACAACAAGCTCTTACTGTAGAGCACAGGGAACTATATCCAACCTCCTGGGATAAACCATAATGGAAAAGAATATAAAAAAAGAATGTATATATGTGGATAACTGAGTCACTTTGCTGTACAGCAGAAATTAGCACAATATTGTAAATCAACTGTACTTCAATAAAAAAAGTGTAAAAAAATTTCTTTTTAATTTAAAAAAAAAAAGGCAGTTTTCTGCATTATCTCCTGCACTCAAAGCTGAAGACGAGAAGGTTAAAAAAATACAGCTGCTTGGGCTTCCCTGGTGGCGCAGTGCTTGAGAGTCCGCCTGCCGATGCAGGGGACGCGGGTTCGTGCCCCGGTCCGGGAGGATCCCACGTGCCGCGGAGCGGCTGGGCCCGTGAGCCGTGGCCGCTGAGCCTGCGCGTCCGGAGCCTGTGCTCCGCAACGGGAGAGACCACAGCAGTGAGAGGCCTGCGTACCGTGGTGTTAAATTGTTGAAGCACTTTGATGGTGACTGCATAGTCCTACCAGAGGAAGAGGGTCGCTGGCAGCACATTTAGCATAAAGCAGTTAACGAACAGGACCCTCGCTGCGTCAGGGGGCGGGGCCTTTGAAAAGGAAAGGAAACTAGTAGAGAGAAAGGGGACCGAAAACTTTCAGTTGAACTGCCTACAGCAAGTATATGACAATATCAAACTGATGTGGTTAATTTTCATTAGCTCCTTGAAAAACCGCTCAGTTACTGCCCACAGCACCGCTCTGGAAAACACAGCTGGTCTTAGAGCAAATGCCATTATTTGCCTATTTGTTTTTTCTCAATATCTTGCAAAGTGTTTGATTGTTTGAATGATTGCACAGGCAGTCCTGACTTAGGGACACTAGGGATCGTATCCTCTATTTCAGATACTGTATATTATTTCAACATGCTTTGAAACTTGGCCACAGAACTTCACGACATTATCACATTGTTTCATAACCTGTTCTTAACTCCAAAGAAACAGTTTAAAATTGTACCTTTAGGAAGTAATCTGATTTTTATTGGACTTTGTATATTTTTAAAACCCTTGATGCCAATGATTACAATCTCTCAGGCCCATGACAAACATCCCTAAAATCATCTGTACTTCTAAAATTCTGTGAGCTTATGTGTCAATCTAGCAACGGAAATAAAAATAGCCAAACCCAAAGGATTAAGTAAGCTTTTCATCAAATTCACTCATGTTTCCGTTGTTATTTATTTTCTGTAAGGATTACAAATTCCTGAATGTTACCTTGAATATCTTCTGCATAGACTGTCTCCTCACTTTATAATGGTTTGGAAAAGCTCACCCAAAAGAGTGAGCAGATTTCAGAGAAACACTAATTTACCTCAGCATAGTTTAGATTAAAGATCTAAATTAAGCTATTTGTACACAATACCAAGACAATTTTGCCTTTTGTTACTCACAATTCGTATTTTCCCTAATAAGTTAGTATTTATGATTTATTACCAGTTATGTTAATCCAACAGTAAATACAACTTTGCACACCACAAGCACTTCAAAATGTTTCCTTCACTGAATAGTTACTTCACTGTCAACTGAACACAAGATGAAATCAATTGCTATTGTTCATTTCAGGGGTAATTTTGTTTCCTGAGACAAATTTGTAAATCAAAGAATTGAAATAATTAAGAACAAAAATAAAATCATGTTATGGTGATTTTTTTTTAATAATGCTAAATTCAAGCATAACTAAAATTTGAGCTTACAGTTTCAAATAGAAGAATGCAAGCGAATCATGTTTGAGACACAAAATTAAAACACAAACAAAACCGTGTAAAGAAACACGGGAAAGGAGGGAAAGGAGAGTGTGCCATGAGTAACAAAAGTGATGCTTGTTGAGAAGATGCAGGTACAGAGAAAAATAAATATAGTGAATAATTTGTGATTGAGAAGATTAAAAACAAGGAAGGTTGCTTTCTTTAAACAAGAGAGGAAATAAAGAGAACATTGGATAGCAATAATAAATAAGAAGTCAACTTCTGCTTCCAGCCAAGATGGCGTAATGGGAAGTGGATTTACCCACCTGTCTAAAATAGCAACGACAATAAAATAGACAAAATACGTGAAACGAAGTTTTCAAGTTATTGACATGAAGAAATGAAGGACAGTGAACCTTGAGAAAGGGAAACAAACAAGGTGAGCCCTTGAGTACCCTTGCTCACTGCCTTGAAAGAATTTCCAGGCTGTAGCACAGCAAGGAGGAACCCAGGAAGAGCTCAGCCAACTTCTAAGCTAAAGAGACAGAGCTCAAAGTCTGGTAGAACAGCTGGTAAGAATTTGCAGGACAAAGTATTGGAGGAAAGAGAGCTGCATGGGGAAAGAACTCTGCAGGTCTGCAGAGGGTCCTTCTTGAGAATTCAGTGGTGCACTGACCAGCACATGTGTGTGAGGGGACTGCTGGAGGCCAGAGAAAGAATGACTGGAAAGGATTATAGCAGAGTTTCTCAACCTTGGCATTACTGATACATTAGATGGAAAATTTTCTTTCTGTTGGGGGATATCCTATAGTAGGATGTCTAGCAGCATTCCTAGCCTCAACCTACTGGATACCAGTAGCACGCCTAGTCATGGTAATAATAAGATATGCTCAGACGCTACCAAATGTCTTGCCTGGGTAAAACTGTCCCTGTAAAGGACCGCTGAATTATAGGGAACAGTTTTCAAAGCTCAAACTGGGCCAAGAATAGTGTGTAGTTTTTCCAGCCAGACTAGAAAAACCTCATAATTTATTAGGCAATGTATTCACAAAGGCCTTGCCTCAATTGTGGGGAATCATTAGAACTATAGGCTAAACATCATTCTGGTCTCAATAAAAAATCTTAAAAGCAAGACGAGAAAGGATCAAAGTGTTTCCAAGTAGCTTCCCTGTCCCATAACAAAGCTTAGGAATGTTATAGGAATAGAAAAATAACCAGCACTCAACAAAGTGAAATTCACAATGTCTGTCATCTGATCAAAGAGTACCTGGCATGCAAAGAAGCAGGAAAATAATGAGGAGAAAAATCAAGCAATTGAAACTGACCCAGAACTGACACAGGTGTTAGAATGAATAGACAAGGACATGAAAACACTTACTAATAACTGCATTCCATATGTTCAAAAAATTAAATGGAGACATGAAAGACATTAAAAAAGAATAAAACCAAATCAAACTTGTAGAGATGGAAGTACCGTGTCTGAGACGGAAAATACACCGGATGAGATGGATGGCAGATTAGACATTGCAGAAGAAAAGATTAATGAACTTAAAGATACAGTGATAGAAACTATATGAAATGAGGCACAGGAAAGAAAAAAATAATAAATGAATACTTCGTCAGTGAGATGTGGGACTACTTCAAAAGGCCAATATAGATGTAACTGGAATCTCTGAAGGAGAAGACAGAGAGGAGAGAACAGAAAAAATGCTGATGAAATAACAACCGAAAAATAATCAAATTTGAGAAATGCTACAAAACCCCACAGATCCCAGAAACTCAACAAACCCCAAGCACAAGAAATATAAAGAAAATTATACCAAGGCATTTAATTGTGATTAAAATTGCTCAAAATCAGGGACTTCCCTGGTTGTCCAGTGGTTAAGAATCCGCCTGCCAATGCAGGGGAGACGGGTTCGAGCCCTGGTCTGGGAAGATCCCACATGCTGCAGAGCAACTAAGCCTGTGCGCCACAACTACTGAGCCTGCGCTCTAGAGCCTGCGAGCCACAACTACTGAGCCCACGTGCCACAACTACTAAGCCTGCGCTCTAGAGCCCGTGAGCCACAACTACTGAGCCTGCACGCCACAACTACTGAAGCCTGCACACCTAGAGCCCATGCTCTGCAACAAGAGAAGCCACTGCAGCGAGAAGGCCGTACATCCCAACGAAGAGTAGCCCCCGCTCGCCGCAACTAGAGAAAACCCACGCGCATCAACGAAGACCCAGTGCAGCCAAAGATAAATAAATAAATAATAAAAAAATAACTTAGTTATAAAAAAAATTGCTCAAAATCAATAATAAGGAATAAGTCTGAAAGCAGACACAGGAAAAAGGCACATTAAACACAGAGTTTCTTGTTGTAAATAATGAAAGCAAGTAGACAGTAGAGAGACACCTTTGAAGTACTGAAAGAAAAAAAATCTGTCACCATAGAATCCTGTAAGTAATGAAAATATCTCTTAAAAAGGAAGGCGGAATAACTACCTTTTTCAGACATACAGAAGTTAATCACCAGTCGACTCTCGTTACAAGAAATGCAATGGGAGTCCTCTAGGCAGAAAAAAAAAATGACATCAGATGGAAATACAGATCTACAAAAGGAATAAATAGCCGTTGGGAGTGGTAGCTGTTTGGTTAAATACACAAGCTATTCTCTTATTAAATCTCTTTTAAAAACAGACGACTGTTTAAACAAAGTGATATCATAACAATGTATTGTGGATTTGATAACATATGTGTAAGTAAAACTTACTGCAACAGTAGCACAAAGGAAGGAGTGGGGAAACGGAAGTATACTACCGCGAGTGTTTTATACTATATGTGAAGTAGCATAGTACTGCCTCAAGGTAGTCTGCTATACTAACGATGTCTACTTTAAAGCCTACCCTAGTGCACCCACTAAAATAAAACTGAGAGTTACAGCCAGTAAGTTAAAAGAAATAATGGAATCGTACGAAATGGAAGCATAAAACATCAACTAAGCCAAAGAAAGTAGAAGAGGAACAAGGAACATACGGGCAAATAGAAAGCAAACGGCAAGATGACAGACTTAAACTTAACTAAGCCAATGATCACATTAGATGTAAATGGTCTAAATACTCCACAGAATGCAGAGGTTTTCAGATTGGATTAAAAAATAAAAATAAAAAACAAGACCCAATTATATGCTGCTTCCAAGAAACATGCTTAAATACAAAGACACAAATAAGTTAAAAGTAAATGGATGGAAAAGAGAAACCTAACCATATCAATAATTGCATTAAATATAAATAGAAATGATCACAACAATTAAAAGGCCGAGATAGACTGAATGAAAGAGTAAGATGAGACCAGCTGGAGGAACACCCAGCAGCCATTCAAAAGAATGCAATGGATCTACATGCGTTGACATGGAATTGTGCACAAGGCAGAGTGATCATTAAGTTTTTTGTTCATTCGTCATACATGTCAGGCATGGTAAGAGGTTCTGGGAATGGAGAGATGAACAAGACATAGTCTCTACTCTTTCATTCTGAAAGGGGAGTTGGAGTTTAAATAATGAGTCACACAAATAAATGCACAACTAAAAGTGTAACAAATGCTGCAAGAAATTGCAAGTTGCTAAAACAGAGAATAGAAGGTGGGGTCTGATTGAGACCGAGAGCCAAAAACAAAGACTGATCTTAAATGACATTTAGGCTGAGAGCCATTGGTTAAATAGGGTTTAACCTGGCCACAAGTATGTGTCACAGAAAAGAGGCTGACAGTAGAGCAGACCAGGCTGAAAGAACGTGTTCAACCAACACATGGAGACAGGGAGGGGCTTGATGGACAAATGCCAGCAGGGCTGGAGCAGCGCGAGAGAGGGGAGAGGCATGAGATGAGTCCAGAGGGAGCCTGAGGCCCAGAGGCAGAGCTTCACAGGACAGGATGAGCAGTTTCACCCATATACCCCCATTAATGGGGGACCATTGGAGAGCTGTAAATGGCACGTTTGACATGATCAATCAGGTTTCCAGTTTGGAGAGATCCCTCTGGCTGAAGTGTAGAGAACAGGGAAGATGGAGGTCTGGGGAGGAAACGGGAAAACTTGTTGGCAGATTTTTGCAGAAGTCCAGGCAAGAGAATGAGAGCTTGGACTAGGGGACCTGAAATGGCAGTGGGCATTTAGGGAGGTGGGTGGGTGGGAGAGAGAGACTTGGCATCAGAAAGACCTGTGATGGGCTGAAATGAGGGTGAGGAAGAGGAAAGAGTTGGGGGTGACGAACAGGCTGCTGGCTGGAGCAGACGGGAAAAGGGGGATGTCTACTGAGACAGAGGGGACAGGAGGCCGCCCCTCAAAACTATTTAGTGCACACTCCCAATTCTCGCTTTTCTTTCATTTAAAACATATTATTAGGCAGTAATCTTTGTTCTTTGTGGAAACTAGAAAATACAGTTAAGAGCAAAACAAATCCTTAAAATTATTGCTCACATAACATTTTAGTGTTCACCTTTTCGGGCCCTTTGTATGCATGTGTGTGTGAATGTATGTATGTCATATATAATTTATAATTTAATGTAAATGATCTTGTAACCTATTTCTACTTGACATATTACAAACAGTTTATGGGAGTAAAGATATATTTATGCCTTTATAAATAATAAATAGGAAGCTTATTGTTTTAAAACTGAAAATTATTCTTCAGGCTATATATCATAGATAGCAAAAACTTAGAAAATGAAACAAAATAGGAGAAATATACTAAAATAGCTACTGAGTAAGTGTGAATACTGGAAAATTTTTAATTGCAAAATATATAGAACAGTGCCTGAGGCTGTAAGAAAAGTGGTTTGAGTCTGATCAAATCATTAAAAATTCTTTCAAAATTATTTATATGTAGAAGGAAACAGAAACTGGAAATGATCAAAAAAGAAAAAATTATGGATAATGAGGTTAATTCACCCAGTAATGTAAAGTGGGAATATATTCTACGATGTGAAAACAAATAAAGCAATTCACTTGCAAAATTAGAAATTAAAAGTGATTCTATTTTCCCTAATAAAAACAATGGACAATAGTAACGTAATAGTAAAATATATTAACACAGCTACGTGGGCTACCGCCGCAAAGGAGGGAAAAACTGCCAGGAAAGTCATAATCTCCATACTTCGAATAATTTGGGAAAAGGTCCTCTAGAATCCAGAGCGGCTGAACCAAATGCAGCTCTCTTGCCTTCCAGACCTTTAGGGTAAAGTTGTAAGTAATCTCTCTCAATTTGTCTGCCTGCCTGGATCAACACATATATCCATCACATGTAGTTAAGTATTTTCATGTTGGTTTAAGCCAGAACTCTGAATCTGGAGACCACCACTTTATTCACCAGTGCTTCAAAATGAGCCAGGCCTTTGAAAAAATTGCCAGTAATGCCATCGGGTTCAGAGGGAAATCAAAGAAACGGTTACGTGTCATGAGACTGTGTCATCCAAATGGCCTCAAATATACTCTAGGTAAAAAGCAACCAAATAGACAACTGTGATAGCACTCGGTGTACTGTCCTGATTCAACTGGGTCGCGGACTGTCACGCCACCTTCAAACGTACGTGTTCACCCCAGTGGACACGCCAGTCACACTCAAATACACAATCGTCAAAATAACCTCCACTTAGTAAGCAGTTTTACATTGTAGGTTGCACACTGCCTTACGACTTCTAACAACAGCTCGTCAACTTTCTGATATTTGCCAGTTTTACAGGTGAGGAAATATGAGAAATTCATAAAAAAATTTCAAGTCAGACACCCAGGGAGCGGCCAGGCTGGGACTCACACTCCCACACACTGTTCTTCCATTTACGTCTCTGAACCGTTGCCAAACTCTAAGGCCTGTGGAGCATCGACTCCAAACTCAAACCTTTAGCCATAATGCGAGAAAAGTAAGCAAGTCTTTTGGAAACAACTAAAAACAACTACAGCTTCTTTATCTTAAAACTGACCTATGGGTATTACTGACCTGGTGACAGTCGGGGACCTGCAGGCCGCTGGAGGAGCTTCTTAAGTGAAGAGCTATAGGATTATGTCCCTAAGTGCTGGGCATATTCCTCTCGTGAAGAGTGGACATAAAAACTCCTTGATGAATTATTAATTTCAATCTTGATTATTTATTGAGTGCTTAAAATACGCCAGGTGCTTTACATATATGACCTCACTTAATCCTCACAGCAACCTTGCGAAGTAAGAATTATAAATTCCACTTTCACGTGAGAGAACTAAAGCCCAGAGAGATGAATTGATTCCTCCAAGGACACAGAGTCAGGAAGTAGCCAAGTGGAATTGGAACACATTTCGGTTAATTGCAAGTCTGTCCTCTTAATACTAGCCTCTCCTTCCAAACCTTAGAACAAAGAGGGGGTTTAAGCCATAAACAAACAAACAAACAAAAAAACCCCAAAAACCAAGGAAAACAGTTTTTCAAAAGGTGAGGGAGAGGGAGAAATGACAGCAAAGAGTTTGACAAACTATGCCAGGATGTCAACAGATCTAGTACAAAGTCAAGGAAGGCTGTCATGCTGAAAATACGCCCATAATTAAGTTATTATTGTTTAATTTATTCAACTGAGGAGTAAGAAAGGTGGAAAATTCAAGATCCAGTTAAAAAGATCAAAACTATTGGGAATATTTTCAAGCTGCTTCTTTGAGGAAAAGACAATTTAGGAGGAAATAACTGATACCTCACTGCGATGTTCTGTGTTTCAGAGGAGGACCCCGTCACAATCCCCTTTGCTTGTCTCCCATCCCATGTAGTTCAGTTACTAGAGGAGAAAGGCTCCCCTACATCACGGCCATTGTGGTCAGATGTGGGGGTTTTGTATGCCCCGTATTTCCCTGAATAAATGCTCCTCTCCCACGTCGGTTTCTAAAGGGTTCGGGTGAAAGAGACCCCGATCCTGGAGTCAAGGAACTGCCCGCACAGAATCCAGTGACTGGGTCAGGAATGGACATGTGACCTAACTCAGGCCAGAAAGGTCAGCTCCAGGACACATGACAAAACCACTGGGAATGTGCTTACTCAACACCAGACAACGTAGAGCTGCTAATATGGGAAGACGAAGACATGGCGCTTGTTTGCATTCCTGCCGCCGCGTGGAGAGAGCCTTCCTGCCACCGAAGTCTACACAGAAGAAAAGAGGCCTCAGAGAGAGAGCCAACAAGTTCTTACCCGGATTTTTCAAATTAAAAAAAAATCTATACTGGGCTTCCCTGGTGGCGCAGTGGTTGAGAGTCCGCCTGCCGATGCAGGGGACACGGGTTCGTGCCCCGGTCCGGGAAGATCCCACATGCCGCGGAGCGGCTGGGCCCGTGAGCCGTGGCCGCTGAGCCTGCGCGTCCCGAGCCTGTGCTCCACAACGGGAGAGGCCACAGCAGTGAGAGGCCCGCGTACCGCAAAAAAAAAAAAATCTATACTAATACAACTGGGTTGGAACACAGGGTGGGTTTTTGATCAGATGATGCCAAAAGTCTAGCTCCACTATTTACAATTTATGTGACTTATGACCTCAGACAAGTTATTTAAACTCCCTGAGATTTGCTTTCCTACCTTTTATTCTTTAAAATGCATATGACAATGTCTTTCTTATGGAGGTATTATGAAGATTAAATGAGATACAGTTTTAAAAGCATTTAGCCCAGTGATTGGCATATAACATAATGTCTACTTGATAAGAACCATTTATTATAATTAAATTCAAAAGCACTGTTCCATGTCCAAGAATAACTTGCAGCATCATTAGGCTTAGGAAGCTGAGACGGGGAAAAGCGTACGAAAGCTCAGTTCTACGAGGTGGAGAGCCAGAGATTACACATCTGTAGCAAAACGTTTTGCTAAACTGTTTGACTGGAACTTGGGGTTTGGATTTTTACGAGCTTATTCAGAAATACGGTGTTATCAAAATGAGAAAAAAAAAGTTCCCACACCAATAATTTCAAAATGATTGCATCTCTACTGACATCCAAATATTTATATCTCGGTAGTAAAAAGCAAATTCAGCAAACAACAGGAAGGACTTCCAGGAGAAGCAAGGAAGCTGATTGAGAGTCTCCAGATTGAAAGAACTACGTGAGCTTCACTTTAGTAACAACTAGGTGGAGACCTGATAGGTACCCACATGTATTTGGAGAATAAAGATACCTGCAGTTATTCATGCCTCTCTAACCCACAGGCAAAACTACTGTAATAAACATGTCCTCTGTCTACTGCCCACCAGATAGTTTTCATCTCAGTCTGAAAAGCACCAAACCAGCCAAATGGCCCCTTCTTCACAGACCCCCGGAGAGCAAGAAACGCTGGTTCAGCACTGTAGGTGAGGGTCTCGCTCAACACAGCATCTCCCTGCAGAGATGCGGACAGAGAGATTCCCAAACCCCACTTTTCCTTGAAGCAGTGAAGCTTAGGGGGACAGAGCAATTCCAGAGTTGCTTCAGGGTTTCAAAATGCCTTTGGGTCAGTCCTAGTGTTTGATTTGCCCAAAGAACCACGGAAGCCCTCTTAGCTGGCAGTAGACTCAGTCTCTGTGGGTGTGGGGAAGAGGACCGACATCGTCAGCGCCAGTCTGGCAAGCAACCTGTGCACTTCATCAGGAGGATTCCATTCTCCTTCTCTTCCTCTTCTTTGGTGTCCGTTGTTTGCTTTTTAGTGAATTTTAACACAACTCTATCAGGATAATTAAAGACGCTTGCCTTGGTGTAGGCTCACATCGAAATAGACCGTTTTGAAATCTCAAGTTCAATCACACGCCTTAAAGTGCATACATATAATATACTCAAATATTATGACTTTGTATAAACATAGCCAAATAGTCGAGTAAAAATTGGAGAAGTATATCCAATCAGTCAACTGTTCTAGATCTCCTGGATGTTTTCTATCATATAGACAAATATGTGCGTAATTTATAACATTCATAAAAAATTGTGTGAGTCGGGGACATACGGCCTGACCCAGGCCTGCCTTGTCACGTGCTGAGGGGTGGAGGTGTGGGCCGCCATCCAGCCCAGCGCCCCGCTGAGGGGCTGCGTCTGCTCCCGGGGGACCCCTTTCAATGATTAGCATAAAGGCTCGGGACGAAGCAGCCCAAGCAAAACAATATTTTTTTTCTGCTGTTACTAGTGGTCGTTAGAAGCCGAGGCACGGGGTGAAAATGGACCTACGCAGCAGATGAGATTGTTGCTTTCTCAGACGTCTGCTGAAGTAGGAGTCTTTCAAGGCTCTTCCTGACCAGGAAAGGGCAGCGCAAGCAGGAGTACACGGAGAGAGAAATCCCGCTTCCTCGGCTTCCCGTTGACTGCCTGCCAAGGTGAGAAGCTGGACTTTTGCCACTGTGTTTCATACCTTGATGATGTATTCTAGACAACTGTGAAAAACCACACTTTCCAGGTAAGCTAGTAAATTGTGACTACTCAATAAATATTAAACCACCACAGCCACTTGGAGGAAGTCCATTTGCTCTGCGCTTCTTGAAAGGAAGGCACGCCTAAAACGCAAGAGTCACTGTTGAGAAAATATGATCTAATTTTGGCTACAGTGGCTTTGCTTTAAAATAACTGAGCTTGCTATTCATCTCATTATAAAATAGTTACAATATCAGTTAATATTTATAGTTCTAATCCATATCCCGGGAGGACTTTAAAATTAATTTGGATGGAGAATTAAGGAAAGGACTCTAATTTAAGGAAACACCTTCCTCAGGTGAGTCTGCCTGTCCATCACCTTCCCAACTGGGCATTGGCGTTTCTGTCCTAGTGCAGGGGCAGCATTTCTGCAACCAGGAGGTGTATTATTTTAGCACTCATTTAATTTGTGGTCCCTCTACTTCTAACTACCAGTAGGGGGGCCAGTTAGCACTGATAACATCAATTATTTTGCATAATGGACACCTGTCACCTATGACCCGGACTCAGCCTACTAACCGGATTTCACGTGGGTAAACAAGCAGTAATGACTACTAGTTATCATTAGTCTAGATTTGCATTCCTCCCCCACCCCCACCTTTTCCCACTTCACAATCACCAGTCCCCTCTGAGCATACGAAATGGTGAGACCACCTAGAAAAAAAGAAATCATGAACATAAAGATTTCCATGATTATTTTTGGAAAATAGACACGTTTCATTGGATTGTTTCTACAGTCTATAGTAGTAAACATGTAACGTGGCATATATTTTAATTGCTGTGATGTAAATGAGACTTCGGGGTCATGTTACAGAGTGTTAACTGAAAGACCCACCTAGGACTTCAGCACGCCTGCAGGCCTTTTAAATTGTTATGGGAAATGGCAGCATTCAATTGAGCAGTTTCAACACTGAGCTCCCCTAAGGCTGATTACAGTTTGGCAACATGATGCCAATTTCAACTAATGTACCTAATGCTTTTTTCTTCTCATACTTTATCTACAGAACTTTTCCAGTGTGTACAACTCAAAAACCATGAAACCCGAGGCAGATGAAGAGCTACATAATTGAGGCCATTTACCATTGTGTTATTGGCAAAAGCTCTCAGGTACGAAGGACCTCACTCACATGGGGTTCAGAAAACCATAAGAATCGAACTATTGGTCCAATAATAATAAATAGAAATGCATCCAGATAACTCAGTGCAAGAGAGATTCAAGTGGTAAATATCTAGAAGATTAACTCAGGATACTAGGATGCTTAGAATATGTATTACAATTGCTAAACATTTTCATATATGCTCTGATAGTTAAGTTGGCTCTGAAAACCTGGTTCCTCAAGTATAAGCCACTGAAAAGAGAAAATGTATCTCAACTGTAAGTATGGCTTACTGTCATACAAGGCAGCGCACTAGGGGACCCTGTTTCCTCTTCCTGGGGACATGAAGCACAGGTCTAGGTAACTTCTTGCTGCTGCAAGGAAGACGATGGGCCAGATTCCCCACTGCCTGACTAGACTGAGTCTGATGCTTCTCCTTAGGATGTATCTGAGCAGGACAATGCAGAATCCTTCACAGAGAAGTGTCCAAAGTTGTTACTGGTTTTGCATTAGATCCCCCAAATGGCTGGGTCATCCCCCCTTCAGTTGGATCTGTAGAGCCTGGGGAGTCAATAGCAATGTTACAAGAATACCTTCCCAACTACTATTACCGAACTGCAGAACACCTTGGATAACAACCACTTCCTTTAAAGCCCCACAACAAAAGGCATGAAATAGTCTCTGGGACCTAAACACCCCTCATCACACTGGCACTGGGTGTTTCATACCAGGCCATACCCACCATGACTTGGTGTGGACATTTAATACTCTGTTGGGGATTATCCCTCCAGCTCAGGCCAAGGGAAAAGAGGCAGAAAAGGGCAGCTTTGGCGGAAGCAAAGGAATGTAACTGGGGAGCGGAACCAGGGCACAAATCTGAAGTACCTAGCTAAGAAATTGTAGTAAGAGAGGATGAACTATGGCTACAGTGTCCATAAGCAGAATACCAGCAAAATATGGATTTTGAATAATACTCTGCCACATTCCTGTCGATGGCTCACTGAAAGAACATTTTAGCCTGATCACACCTAACTTGCTAGTTCAGCAAATTCCCCACAACACTATTCATGGCATCCTTTGAAATAGTAGCTGTCTTGGTGGCACGTCGAAAGGAATAAAAGACTCAAAATAGCACTGGAAAGTCACCCGCAATCATATGCAGTTATTTCCACAGTAAGTCAGCGCCTCACAGTCTCAGTGAAGGAATCAAGCAGTCTTGGTTAATCGCACTGTTCACTCGCTGGCCCTTCGGGACTTGTTCTTTGCTAATAACCTGTTGCTTTTTGCGTAGAGCTGTTTATTGCCCTGACCGCACCCTCTTCTATACTTTCAGGGCAGAATGCTCACATTTCAGTAAAAATGTAGCAATTTCTGGAGCCGGCCTGACAATGTGATACTCAGCGCTGGTCAAGCGTGCCGTTCTCACAAACCAGTGCGGCCCAGCTTTCCAGCTTTCCGGATCTGGGTGCTAGACCCAGTCCACCTGTGTCCTCTTGGTGCACCCCCCCGCCCCCCGCAAAATATCTTGACAAGCTGATCTCCAGGTGTTGGCACCCCTTATTCAGCAGCAGCACACGAACAAGCCAAGGGAGAGCGGTTGAAAACCACAGGACGATCAAAGATCTGTACAATAAACAAGTTCTCTGGTTTGTGTCCATGCAAACCAGTTTTGAGCTATGTCATTCCTGTTGCAGATTGAACTACTTTGGTTACAACCGTTGAGAAGGGGAAGGGCACGGGTTGTCAGTGAAGTTTGGACCGTCATTTTCTACTACTCCACATGTTTCTCAACTTCAAAATTCACAGTCATCCCTAAGTGTGCATTGACAGAGGAGTGGATAAAGAAGATGTGGTACATATATACAATGGAATATTACTCAGCCCTAAAAAAGAACAAAATAAGGCCTTCTGCAGCAACATCAATGGACCTAGAGATTATCATACTAAGTGAAGTAAGTCAGACAGAGAAAGACAAATATCATATATCACTTATGTGTGGAATCTAAAATATGATACCAATGAACTTATTAACAAAACAGAAACAGATTCACAGAGTTAGAAAACAAACTTACGGTTACAAAGGGGAAAGGTGGCGAGGGGGATAAATTGGGAGGTTGGGATTAACATGTACACACTACTATACATAAAAGAGATAATCAACAAGGACCTACTGTATAGCACAGGGAACTGTCCTCAATATTATGTAATAGCCTAAATAGGAAAATAATTTGAAAAAGGGTAGATATAGGTATATGTTTAACTGAATCACTTTGCTGTGCAGTTGAAACTAACACAACATTTGTGAATCAACTATACTCCAATATAAAATAAAAATTAAAAAAAAGAAAGAAGACAGTGCCGTTTTCTCAGGGCAAATGTCTTTATGCAATGCACAACTTTAAAAAAAAAAAATTCAGAATCACCCCATCCAAAAGACCCTCTCTGATGTTATCCACTTTTGTGTTTCACACATAGTAAGTCTTCAGTAATCAATAGTTTCCTGATTTATGTGAACATGGTGTCCCCCAAAACCCAAATGAGACAATGGAGCTGGCTGTAACAGAAAAATAAATTATCTCAAAAGAGAAAAGATAATATAATATTATCTTCAGGGCATCTCTCGCTTGCCACTACTAGATTTAGTTCATTTGCTTTTGTGTAATTTTTTCACTATCCCCTATAGAGTCTTCACACTCTATTTAAAATCTTCCTCTTGAATAATAGGAACGTGATCATCTAGCGAGGAAGCTATTATACCAAAATCACGCTATAACATTCGAATGTCTTCATGAGTCGTACCACACTAAAATTTATATCTAGAAAAGTAATGGTTGTGTAGAATATTCTCGTTATAATCATGCAATATTAAAACAAAAGGAAAGACCTCCAAACTAAAAATTAAACCATTAGAAATGACAATGTACAGAGAACCTGAGGATCCTACAGCCCTGGCGTGCCTAAAAAGTTGCCTAACAGCGACTAAAAGAAGTTTTACACACACAGCTAACATTTATTTACCTCATTTAATTTCCACAACACACATATGAGGTGGATTCTTTTATTAAACCTTCTTTTACCAAGAAAGAAACCTACACTCAGAGAAATTAAGTAACTCACTCAAGGTCACACAGTTGCTAAGTAGCAGAGCTAGGGCTCCAACCCAGATCTGTGGGACATAAATCTGGTGCACTGAGCCACGACTGGCGTTGATCATTAGGGCAGATACATGCAGTCACACTGGTAAAATAAAATAAGATGATGTGACTTATTCTTATTCCGTTTAAGAACTGATAACACCAATTCTTGTGTTGCACTGTGAAGCCTTTTAAGGCAGAAATGATCATCGGCAGCAGAAACAGAAATCTTACTCTCATGTCATAACATTGTTCAGTGGGACTTCGGTAAAATCCCGACATCTGACAGCGCCTGGTAGAGCACAGACTGACCGATTAGTCACTGGTGTGTCCCAGCACAGTAACCGACGTGTGAAATCACAGAATCGGAAAGGCCAGCGCTCGAACATTAGTGCCAATGATAATTCAGCTATTAATTTTCACAGTAAGTAACGATGAAAAGTACATACACTAATTTCCACGAGGTATGTTTAAATGAAAAACAAACCCTACCTGTGGCTTATGGCAGAGTTGATGAGAGAAGCAGGTTTCACCGGTGAAATTAAGATAGGTTCCCATCAACGAGAATGCCGCAATTCACATAACTAATCACCCATAAAACCTATTACAAACACACACTAAGAAAAACTCAAAAAGCATGTAAGAGTGATGAAATTTCCACCTCAGTGACTG